>NC_135416.1:21692849-21770349 GCF_051991245.1 Festucalex cinctus | reverse complement strand
ATAGATGGCAGGCACCCACTGTGACTTTTTGTTTTTGTTTTTTTATTTTTTATTTTACACTTCAGTAAGAACAAGACGGTTAACTTTATATTGTAAATAAATTCTTTGAATTTGATCATTCCTGCCTAATGTCAATTATCATATATTACATAAATTTACACAAAAATAATATGGAAATTGCATCACCTATATGTAGCCGATCTTTTGAAATAAGATTTACTGTACAATGAATAGAACCAATGATCATAGACTAGCCTTAGCCTACAGAAGCATATGCCTCTGTGTTATAAAGTGGGGGAGCGGAAAAAAAAAAAAAAAAAAAAAAAAAAAAAAATCGAAAAAAAAATCGAATCGTGACCCCAAAATCGAAATTTAAATCGAATCGTGGAGTTGGCGAATCGTGACACCCCTAATATATATGTATATATATATGTATGTATATGTATGTATGTATGTATATATGTATGTATATGTATGTATGTATGTATATATGTATATATATATATGTATACATATATATATATATATATGTGTGTGTGTGTGTGTATATATATATATATATATATATATATATATATATATATATATATATATCTGCCGCGAGCACTTTCTTGAGCGTCTGCTTTGAGCGTAACATCACAACCATTTACCACAACAGGCCACGTTTTACAATTTTGACAAGAGCAAAAGGCTCTTGTCAAGAGATTTATGTTTTAACTTAAAACGTTGCATTTAAAAAAAGAAGAGAAAAAAAAAGAAAGAAGGGGGGCCTGCCCTGGATCGTACCAGTGACCTCATGGTTCGTGCGTCAGCGCCTGTATCCGCTGGACCACAGAGGAAGTATGTGCCTTGCTCCAATGTTGTCGTAATCAGGTGATGGGGCCTGCTATCCAACTTTTATTTACATAATTGATGGATGCAATTAGGGTTAGCATATGATTTTTTTTAATGTAAAACAATTGAACAATGTTTCTGTCATAAAATGGTCAAACAAAAACGCTACTGTGAAGATATGGGTAAAATTATTACATAGAGCAGCTTTAAATAATTGGACAATGACTACCATGTGAAAGTGAAGTTGTGCTAAAACATGTCCCAAGCGGGAATCGAACCCTGATCTTCTACATGCCAGGCCATTGCTTTAACCACTCGACTGTTGTGGATATGGAGTTACCTGTGGCAATGTATATAATTGCATTGAGTAATCGAGTGTACAAGAGAAAAATAGGAATGAATTAATATTGAAAAAAGTTCATGTCAAATGGCATTTAATGAAATAGATGTGAATTTGTTGTATTAGGGCAATTCTGAAAAAAAAAAGAAAAAAAAAAAAGATTGCTCCACACAAGGTTTGATCCCACGCAACTGGTTGGCCTGGGTGACACAAGGCAGATAGATGTACTTACCACTCAACTATCGTGGACATGGAGGTGTTTGTGACAATGTATGGTATTGTATTTAGTAGTCAAGTGTACAAGCGGTGAAAGATGAAAATATGGATTAATTTTGAAAACAAGTTTGTCAAATGACATTTAATGAAATAGATGTAAAGTTGTTGTATTATAGCAATTCTGATTTAAAAAAAAAAAAAAAAAAAAAAAAAAAGATTACTCCTCACAAGGTTTGATCCCACGCATGGGTTGGCCTGGGTGACATAAGGTAGATGCACTTACCACTCAACTATCATGGACATGGAGGTGGCTGTGACAATGTATGGTATTGTATTTAGTAATCAAGTGTACACGAAAGATGAAACCGTGGATTAATTTAAAAAAAAAAGTTTGTCAAATGACATTTAACGAAATACATGCTAACTTGTTGTATTATGACTATACTGAAATTGGGGAAAAAAAAAAAAAAAGTTGCTCCAGTCGGGGTTTGAACCGGTGCACCATTCATATGGCTGTCTTTGCAATGCACCTGGCTCGAGCACTTAGCCACGTGAGCATCAGAGCGAATTGGCGTATTTGTAATTTAAAGTGCCATCTGATGCTGAAAGGGATCAGCGCTGATTTGTGACACGTGTTTAATCATGTCAGTATAACGCATTTCCTGGTATGATAGTCAGTTGGTATAATTAATATCCGTTTTTATAATTGCCACGGAGACATGTGCAATGTACAGTCGGCAGTGGGATTTGAACCTGCGACCTCCTGCTTACTGTACAACACACTCGCCAAACTGCACCACTGAGCAGTATCAGAAAGCCGGTAATGATGGTCTGTTGTATGTATGGAAGTGGGCTTCCAGCATTCCCACTAATAAAGGTTAGAAACAACATATGTGGGACCCACAATAAGTAACAATAAAGTCTCAATAACATATGTGGGAATGCTAGAAAGCATTTCTACAATAATAAATAATACGAATAACATTCCCACAATAACATATGTGGGAATGCAGCATTCCCACAATAATAATAATTTGAAGGAAAAACAATAGGAAGCTCGCAGCGGTCGCTGCTCGGGCCCTAATAGATGAAATCAATTTTTTTTAGAATAGACCCCACAGGCCAACTCATGTAGTCCTTGGGGACTAACTGGTTCTGGCAGCCACAAGATGATCAGTATTGCCATCTTATGGTGAAAAGACAAACTACACAAATGTTGTTTTCCGGTAGATGAATAAACTAAAGGTTTTTTTTTTTTTCTTTTTCATATTGAGTAATGAACTCAAGGTTTTATTTCTCTACCAGAAAACATCTCAGTTTTTAGGGTATTATATGGTTGCAAGGGCGGCACGGTGGTTGACTGGTTACCACGTCCGCCTCCCAGTTCTGAGGACTCGGGTTCGAGTCCAGACTCCGGCCTTCCTGGGTGGAGTTTGCATGTTCTCCTTGTGCCTGCGTGGGTCTTCTCCGGGCACTCCGGTCTCCTCCCACATTCCAAAGACATGCATGGCAGGTTAATTGGGCGCTCCGAATTGTCCCTCGGTGTGCTTGTGAGTGTGGATGGTTGTTGCCCTGCATTTGGCTGGCACCCAGTCCACGGTCTTTTTTTAGCTATTACATATTTTCTGTTAGTGACAGGCAAAAAGACAATAAATTGGTAAATGAAAATGGTTTGTCTTGTTTTGTTTTATTCTGTTCAAAAGAAAAGCTACTTGAATTTGCATTTTTATGAATTGCCCAGGATTTGGATAACTGTCTTTGGATGATGCCCATGAGTGTGATTGTGACTTCTCCTATTTGTGGTTTTCTGTAGGACTGGGTTGACCACATAAATACTGTAAACCACACAGCTGCCTGCAGGGATCTGCGCAACAAGTGAGGATGTAGTTGGTTTGCTGAAACCTTTTCATGCCTTTTTTTAGAACTTGAATGTTATAGTGACAAATGTATTTGTTTTATTTTACTAAAGGTATCCTGATTGGAAACCAGGTCTGAAAAGGTTAGTTTGTTTTTCCCATATTTCCCATATGTTTTTCCCACTTGAAAAGGCTAAACTATGTACTCTGAATTAGAGAATTAGTTGTAATTCACTCGAATGACCAGGCAGCTTTCCTTTTTGTTTTTGTTTTTGTTTTTGTTTTTGTTTTTTTGTTTTTTGTTTTTTTGGTTTTCAAGCCAACCATTTCCCAAGGTGGAAAACTGGGGAAAAAAAACTTCAAAAGATATACAACATAGCTTAAATTCCACACACAATGCCATAACATTTCAAGTTGCTATTCGACGAATAATAAGTACACAAAACAAGAAACATACAAATAAATACATCCTGTGAAACCCCAAACTGTCTTCATTGGTTCTTAATTAATTGTAAGATTCAACCACTCCTGATATCAATGATTTAAGCATGTTCGTCAAATATAATTTAATATATTATAAATATTTTTACCTATAAATTACCTTAATTTTACTGTACTCAACTATTTATCACCTCATAATTTGAACAAAAGTAGCTTCTTTTTTTTTAAACCGTAATCACATTCTTACTGCTCAAATTTTAATTACAGTGACATTTACACAGCTTGTGATATATACTAACACAAACAGTGAATCATTTTTTTAATAGGAAATTAAAAATAACAATTAAATTGATCCTGTGATTAACATTTCATATTAAGAAACATTTTAAGATTGAAAGCCAATGAATGGGTACAGTACCCAATGTCATTCCTACATTTTACATATAATCCCACCAATAGTGATGGCAAAATCGAAACTGTGTTTCAGTACGTACTGGAACCCAGGCGGAACTTAAGGCACGGATCGGATCGCGAACTTGAGTCACAAATCGTATCATTTTTCGGATCAGAAAAAATAAATAAATAAATACAATAAAGTAAAAAGATAATACTTTGTCTTCATTTATATTGTAAAACACTTTTTCCCCATTTAAAAAAAAAAATAAAAAAAAATTCTAACATAGCCCTTTAGGATTTAGGAACACAACTTTAAGTGCAATATGAGGCAGAAATATTCTTATTTTGTACATGTTCCATGTGTAAAATAAAGTATTAATGGCTTAAAGTTGTGTTCCTAAACCTAAGGCACACCACCTTCCTTTAAACATGGCGAGTGAATTACAAAGTAGCCTTGGTCCAGAACACGTGTCGAGATCCGGTCCTCGAGGACCGGAGCACTGCATGTTTTCTAAGCTTCTCTACTCCCAACGCACCTGATTCAATGATCAGGATAATTATCAGGCTCCTGCAGAGCTTGTTGATGAGCTTAAATATTTAGTTTAGTTTAGTTTATTCATTTTTTCCTTTCGGACACATTACAGTTTACATCAATCACATCACATCATTTGCAACATTGACATCCGAAAGAAGGGCTGACGGGTAGAAGCCGAAGCTTATTCGAGACCCGTCCCCATCGACCCATTACTATAACGCATCAATCATATACATTATTTAGAATAGTCATTAATTTTTATCGTTATCCATCCCATACTATCCCAGACACTGCTCGCTCAGTTCATCTTGAATGTCCGTGTGTAGATTGTGGCTAGTCCCAGTCATTTGGCACTGGTGAGTCGGTCCCCAGACGCCACCAGCAAGCCCACCCCGCCAGGCGAGCAGCCAAGGCAAGCGCAATTCTTCTCTTTCACCAGTAGGGTCTTCGCTGACCTCGGATCAGCTTTCACACATGTTGTGCTTTCCAGAAGAGTAGATCGGCTTGCATTCAGCCCATTGCTTTCAAGCAATTTCAGCACTCGATTCTGGTCAGGTAGCACCACTGGTTGCTAGCATGTTGTGGATCTGATGACTCCTGTGCGCTGCCCAGCCTAGCTCACCCAGCAGAGCGGCCCACGCCAGCTGCATTCCAGGAACCAGACCACCAACCCCCATTTTGCGTATTGACAGCAGATTCATTGGAGCCACAATACAGCCTTATCATGTAGCCTTGACTGTTAGAACAAATGTCCAAACGGAATTCGAGCCAGACAATATTTAGATTCAAACGGGAACAGCCATACATGTTATCAATGCAGGTGTATAAACAAGAGTTAGCCTTGGCAAAGTCAGCAAATAATCATATACAACTCCAGCTTTGGGTAATTAGTGATGTTGTTGTTATTGTTGTTGTGATATTGTGAATTACTGTTGTCTCTCAAGCGCTGCCAATTCCTCAGCTCCTTTCACGATTCATGTTTTTAGTTGACCAGAGTTATCTTTAGTTTGAATAAAAATTCGGCAGTCTTTTGTCCACGTGCTTTCGATAAGTCCATTCTTTCTCATTTGTCGAGCCTTTTTGGCGATGTCAGCATTTCGTTTGGTGAGGTTTTCGTTGATGTAGACATGTTTCCCACCAAGCTTGTGACGGTCTCTCAGAAGAGCAATCTTTTTCTTTCTGTCAACAAACCTGATCAGAACTGCCGGTGGTCGTGTCCCTCCAGTTGGAAGCGAAAAGCACATCTGAATGTGCGCAGGATCAACAGTTAATCCCAAATCTCTGAGTTGAAGTGTCACTTGCTGTTCCACAGTCTCGTTCCCTGAATATTGGTCAGAATCTTCCGTGCTCGTGCTAGCCGCAGCTCTCAAAGGGCCACGGCGTGGCTTGATCTTGATACCGGTGACTATCACATCGTTGATACGAAGATTTTGTTCCAAATCATCCACTTTTTGTTCCAAGGCAACAATGCGTCGATCTTTTTCCTGTGTCTCTTTCTTCAATTGCTGTATTTCCTGAAGAAGTGGCTCAATGCTCTTCTTCATTTCAAGTAATTTGGCAACCATTCCACTGAGTTTTTTTAAAAGATTTTATCTCCTCATTCTCGTCAGCTCTTTTTCCGCCAGGCATTCTGCAACAATGTAGTTAAAAATCCCAATGCAAAAATCAACAAGTAGTTAGATTCACGAGCGAGTGCAGGAGCAAGTACAGATGCGTTCTTCCTCAACAGATGCGTCCTTGAAATGTATGAATCAGCTGTGTTGAAAATGGGAGGCCTCAAACCTGTAGGGCTATGGCCCTCGAGGGATTCAGTTTGACACCTATGGACTAGAATATTGAAAAAGAATTCAAGTAAGCCAGGTACAGTCCCAGCTGTCAAATTCACTTACAGCTATCAGCCAGACACTCGTTGGTAATGCTAACACTTAGCTTCTCGGAAAAAAAGGTTTAAAATCAATGAATCATTTTTTTATCAATCTTAATTTCAATCCCAATCAAAAATAATTGTGATTACTGTTTTTCCCATACACGTACATCCCTAGTTCTTCGGCCATTTTTGTTTTCTTTTAATAGCCCTTGTCAGCTGTCAGTTTGGCGTGACATTTAGTTTACCGTAGTTTTATTTTCATTCTAATCAGGATCATATCACAGTATTGTTTAATAAGTGTTGAAGGACTTGATATCTCAATGCATTTTTTGGTATAATTTTATGATATAAATTGTATACAGTTCTGGTGAGCCAAGCGTCTTAACTAGCTGTCATGCATTAGACTGGTTCACAACTGTCAAACAAATTTAAAATTTAGTGCTAACCTTAACCCTGTTTATGGTTAATTTACCCTTGCCTTTTCATTTCCAATGCCTTCTCCACAGCAAAAGCAGAGTGGAACCTCACAGACTCCATGCAAGACCTTATTTTCCCCAGGACCATTGCCATCATCACTTCACAGGTTGACCACTGAGCACAATATTGGCACTTTTTTTTTTTTCTTTTAACTTTTTTACTCTATCACTGGTATTCGTTGACATTGTAAATAAGTACACAAATGCTTTTGTTCTGCCTGATTTTTTTCTCATTGACATCATACAAAACACCATATTTTCACGACCATAAGGTGCACCCAGTGTTGCCACAGTTACCTTGAAAAAGTAACTTAGTTAATTTACTGATTACTTACTTTTAAAAGTAACTAAATTACGTTACTGATTACTTGCTTTTAAAAATAACTAAGTTAGATCACGCGTTACTTTTGTAGTTACGTTCAGCAGCTGCCAATAACACCACCCCCGAAATAAAAATAACGCGGTAGGAATGGGGTTGCAAATACTTTATTGGAAGTGCGTTTTTAGAATGAAAAGTAGTTTTTATGAAAAGCAAAATACAGTCTTTATTAATGTTTAACAGTAATAATAATAATAACTATAATAATAATAACTAGAGCTGCGAGCAGCTAGAAGGGGCCCTCGCAGGATTTTTTTTGCCAGTTGTGATGAGTGTGTAAAGCTCAATGGGTTGTGGTGAATGTTCAGATCCTCAAAAATCAGCGTCCTTTTTTATTTTTAGGCATTGAGTTCCCCTATTAGTATTTTTATTTTTTATTTTTGCAAAAGTATATATACACATTATCGTTCGTTGTACTCGTTGCACAACATTGCTGTTATTGTAATGTCCATAGAGGCTATCAAAAATAAATAAAACAAAATATAAAGTACATATGTTTTGATCGGTGATCCACAAATTCCTCATTATTTCTATCTGAAACGAACAGCTGGCCAAGTTCTCCATCAAACACGCCAGGGTCCCTCCCTTCATTGTAGCATTGTCAGAGTCATTCTCTTTACCGTCCGGCTCCTCAGAAATGATGCCGGCTTTTGCAAAAGCTCCAACATTAGTGCAAGCAGACATGTTAGCTCAAACATGCACAATACATTCACAAATGGCGGAACTCTTATAAAATGAAAGCAGCAAGACGGCCCCGGTTGTGAACTGGCAGGCATGATGAGAACCTGAAAGACTCAACTGAAAGATAACGACATTTTTGTCTTTGGGTTCTCATCAGGCCTGCCAGTCCTCAGCCAGGACCACATTTCTTGTATATAAGCAATGTGTTGGCGGAGCTGCTAACAGACACAGTCAAAGAGAGCGCTTACTGAAGTCGCACAAAACATTTACAGATTTTGGAACTCGGTGCACAGCCAAGGCACACCTCATTAGGCGCGCCGTCAATTTTTAAGAAAGTTTAAGACTTTTAGGGTCACCTTATGGTCGTGAAAATACGGCAATTCTAGTGTACAATTGATCCTCAATTGTTGCATTACTTGTTTAGTAGATTACAATACTTTGATTTGTAATTTTAAATTGTTTATATTAAAGTGAATAATTAACTGTACCCCACCCCCATCTTTAGGAGACTCATCACATCACAGCGGTTTAAAACGTCCTCATAATGATCTGAAAAACCACTCCGCTGACACCAACTGGGATGCGTCGATCTCAAAGGTTGATCAACGCTCTAAACATGGAACCCATGATCCCTCCACTAAAACTGTCAAAAAGTCAACGAAGCCTGGGACCAACACCAATAAGACTGAAAGTGACAGGGCTGCTGACCCAGTAGGTGTATTTCATTTTCACTTTTTAAATACATACATATAAAGAATATGTATAAAGTGGACCTTCGATTTAATGAACCAATGGAAGACCTGTGCTGGTGCCCAGAGAGCAAATTAGGAGATTTCCTCTGAAGCCCGGCACCGAGCCGTGCGAAGCAAGCATGGTGTTGGTGAGCATTTCCTTTACAGCTGACCATGTCGGAAGTGGACCGTGTGGAGCTGCTGCTGGCCCTCACTGCTGGCTTGGGCCAGAGCGAGCCCACAGCAAGCCAAGAGCCGCCCAGTACATGACGTAAAACACCGCAAGGGCACGGGCAAGCTTTTTGCTCTGTCGCCCCAGAACTTTGGAATGCTCTACCAGTTCACTTAAGATTATCACAATCCGTTGAAGCATTTAAGAAAGTACTCAAAACCCATCTTTTTAGTCAAGCGTTTCCATAATCACACTGACTTGCATACCTTTGTGTTAGCAACAACAACCTTGAATATATTCTATTGAAAAAAGCATGCTACGTGCGCACACACTCGCAAGACTCCAACACAAACACAGGTTACCAGATTGAATAGCATTGTCCAAACTTCGGAGGAAGAGGAACGCCACATAAGCTCTGCTCGAAGCTCGGTGTATTCACACCCGCCGACAAACTCACACGAGGCGTATTTCCATTAGTCGTCCGCGAAATAGGAATCCTTCAGTGATGGACTAAAGAGTTGCGTTGGTACAGACCTGGTTAGTGCTGATTCTCGTGACAGACAGTGCTGAGTCTCCAAATTTTTATAAATTTCCCATCATATGTCCTTTGCCAGAAAAAGCTTCTGTCAGTGACATATTGATAGAATTTCCGTCAGTACTGTCGAAATGTCCGCCTCTGTATTTAGACGTGAGAGCAGTGGCTCTCAACCCTGGTCCTCGAGTACCCCTATCCAGCCTTTTTCCCATGGCCGTTTTTCAGTATGCATTGTTGTCCGTACTTACATCCTTGTGAAGACTTGAAACATCATCAGTCGCAGCCCAAGTCCTGTTCCAATTGCAAGTACGCAAAAAGCCATAAGGGTCGAGCAAAGAACGGATGGAATACCCGGATATTATTCTTACTGCGAGCTTCCTAGTTCTGACGCATTGCCGTAACTGTGTACCACGTGACTAGATGTTATCATTATGAGTATTAATAATTAAATTAGTATCATTTTAAATTATACATGGGATTTATCCAATTTAGGATTATATTGGGAACAAAAAGGTTCTGGAAAGACATCGATGTGAGTTGCAGGTTTTGTTCTGATTCTCCTGAAATTGTGGTTCATCTATAAAAAAAAATATATTTGAATGTGTGTGTATGTAGCTCATTTTTAATTCTTTATTAGGATCCCCCATTAGCCCCGATGATGGTCGTGCCGTCACATCGGGGCTACACCCAACGAAAAGGTCGGCGTCCTTGGGACTTGCCCAGCAGTGATAGCCAGCCTTCGCTAGTTGTTGCTAGTATTTACTGGTCAGCTGCTACGGTTGGCATACCGGGACTAGCCCAGCGGGTCGCTACAGATGCCGATAGGCAATGGTGGTGTGGCCAGAAAGGTGCTTGCCAAATGAATAGATGCTGCAACTGTCCACTAATGGAGATTTTTTCTTTTTGTTTATTTCCTTTTTGCACACACACAACATTGTTGTATATAAAATACAAACAAACCTTGAACTTTAACAGTGGAAGCCACTTTGCTAAACAATTCACTGTCTACTTCTCATATTGACCATGTCCATCGCCATTTAAGTTCTTGTATTTTTTCCATTTCCTCCATTTTTGATCTCCTTGAGTACCCTGCAATCTCATATGAAAAATGATAATCTCCATCGTATGGATTTCTTCCATGATTGCCTTCGATTGGTCTTCATTCGGTGGGTCGACTTTAAACCATTTTCTTGTTAGAGCTTTCTTGCTTGCCACAAGTAATATATTTACCAAGTATTTGTCCTCATGTTGTATCACTCCTATATCATGATGGAAAAATACTTGTTTATCGCCTATCTTTATCTTCTTTTCCTTGCCCCATACTTGTTGTAAGGTTATTTCCTTGGTGTCGAATTGTAGAAAGTTGGCTACAATGGACCTTGGAGTCGCTTCTGGGCCAGGCTTGCTCGATGGCAGCGCTGGACATGAAGCTCCATGCTTTCTGGTAGGTCGAGCGCAGTTTTGAGCAGCCGCACCACGTAGTCGCCAACCAAATCAGAGTCATCCTCGGCGTCCTCCGGGACCCCGTAAATACGGAGATTGTTCCTCCGCTATCTGCTTTCTAAATCAGTTAGCTTTTCTTGAAGTTGGCGTGTCCGCTCCATCATCTCCGATATCACCGAGCCCGAATCAGCTTGCCACTCTTCCAGTTCAGCTATACGGGCCTGTGCTGCCTCCATATTAGCTGCTTGGGCCTGAAGATCTCTCTTGTTTTCGGAGCATTTGTGATCCATTTCTTCACGCATCGCATTGATTTCATTTTTCATCTCCCCTCGTAATGTGGTCAGATCTTCTTGAAACTCCCTTCTGAATTCTTTTATTTCTTCTTTGATGGCGAAAAGACCTGCCTTATGTTTCTCCGTGAAGTTCGTGATTTCCATTTGCTTACTAACATCCTCTTCTCTGACAACATCTTCCTCTTGCTCGTGTTTCATTTCGTATCTTCCCTCCTCTTTGTTTTTATTCTTTTGCTTTCTTGAACTCAACTTTTCATAACCGACTCGGGGGAGCTACCCAACGCACGTCTGCTCACTCCGCCATCTTGAAAACCCTCCGGAGAGTTTTTTTTATTTATTTATTTTATTTTATTTTTTATTTAGAGCTGATCCCAAGTCGACGGCAGGAATTAATCCCGGGATCCACTCACAGATGTCTATTTTCGCTCATAAAAGGGAAGGAAATACAAATGCTGGTGGGGGGCAGCAATGAACGCACATGCCGTGCCTACTCTGCCGTAAATGAAAGAACAAACGTGACACTCCTCCGCTGCCATTTGTTCCTTGAAGTACGAAATGCATCTTGGGATATAGTCACAGCCAAGCCTTCACCAAGCAACCACCGACGCATCCTTGGTTTAAGCTAGCAAAAAATAACGATATCCGGGAATTCTGTGTGGTCTTGGCTTATGCATACTTTTGATTGGAACAGTACTTGGGCCGCCATTGATGACGTCTCACGAAATCGCAAGGATGTAAATACGGTTTTTAACTGATGTATGTTGTACAAACATATTTTGAAACATCGAAATAGTAGTACAAATTCATTGAAAGCTAGTCACATGATATAACCGATGAATTACGTAAATACGGCAGCGAGATATGCGGGCTTGGGAAGTACGTTCTTGAGACCGGGCTTATCAAAACCCTACTTGTTACGTCACAGTAATGTACTCTGTTCTTGATATTGAGAAGCGGCCCATGACTCCCATGGCCAACACAGATGAGGATCGTTATCAGGGTTCATAGCTTGCTGATTAGCTGATTGTTTGAAACACCTGTGTTGGCTGTGAGAGACGTGGAAAACAGGCTGGAAAGGGGTATTTGAGGACCATGGTTGAGAACCACTGTGTTATAGCATATTGCAGGTCATATCCACTTCCAGTAAATTGATGGGCACATCTATCCATCCATGCCACATCCTCTGCCAAATCTAACCTCAATCCTTTGTTTCTTTTACTAGTTGTCCAATCCACCACCCTGCAAGAAGAAGAAAAAGAATGTGGCTCCAACATCCCAGAACTCCACAGCAGACCGTCTAGTTTATCTAACTGGAATTCCAAAGGAAGCATCGGAGCACGAAGTTACGAAATTTGTGTCATCTTATGGCAAGATCAACAATGTGATCTTACTGCCATGCTCTGAGGAAGAGAGTGAAAAGGGTCATGGACAAAAGGTGATTTTAGATTTTATTTTACGCATACACAGCTGTTGTCATTAGCAAATTGTAAGGAGATAATTTTTCATTATATTTAAGATGACTGACATGCTAGTTTTTTTGGGGGGGTTTTCACACGCTCATTCACTCACACGAACGCACGCACACGAAATTAGGAGAAAAAGTTATTAAGCTAGTAATGTTCAATACCATTTTTTTTAGACCAATACTGATACAAGTACTCAACTCTTCAGTACCAATACAGATATCAAGCTCCGATACTGCTAGTACTTTTGGTACATTTTTTTTTTTTTTCCCTCTAATTGGAAAATTTAGTGAGGCATGTTCCATCCCACTTTTTTTTTTTCCACAGTTTATAGCAATTTCAAAGCATGACGTCAGTGGGCAACCGTGCATGTGTAATCAACGAGATGCCGATTGCCGAAATCTGTAGAGTTTATCTGCGTTGTGCGGACAATTCCTGCACACTCATATTTCAAAGTAAAGGAAACTTGCTCGCATTCTGCTGGCAAGTTTGTATACTTGCCTCAGTCGAGGGTTGTCTTTATTGAGGAGACTCAACAGTTTTTGCCCATCGGTCTCAGTTGCGCCTTCAAAATTCAGGGTTTTTCCTGGCTCAAATTGAGGCAGAGATGGTACCATCCTGCCTAGGGATGGGTGACAGCCAGTACCGGGTATCGGCATCAGTACAGATACCTTATCATGTCTTATTTTAAGGTATAGGTACTTGTGACGGTGGCTAATACCAATATGGCTGTTTTAGTTTTAGTGCTGTCACTAACGATTTTTTATAAAAATCAACCTGCCTATCAATTATTCCAACGATGAATCGCCTAATTTTGACTAAGCCTGACGTATTCGCTTGTCTCATTCAAACATATTGAGTTGTTGAAGCCTACAATGGCCATTGATGCAACATACTAACGGTACCGCACACGCACAGAAAGGTTTTCCAAATAACTCGCGTTATGCTCCAAGATCCCGCGCCATCACTCTAGTTCCATTTCATCCCATTCAAATCCATAAACGTCCGAAGTGAGTTTGTTTCTACCGCCAGCGTGCGAGTGAGGGGGGGAAAAAAAAAAAAAGAACTTGGCTGGTCGCCATAAGTCTTGCTCTGTTTAACAGGAAGTAGATACGCCTTCCTGTTGCTGATGCATCGGGCCACACACCATCTTACGTGTGTCTGGCCAGCGGCAATAAATTCATTAAAGCTCTTATTTATTTAGCGATTTTGACACGGATTGTTTTGTTATAAACATAAGACATAGCGATGTTAATTTTCTCAGTTTTCAGTCTCAAGAGACCACAAACAAACCCTAAGAAGCATCTTAGTTAGTAGTGGTGAATCTGAGTCCGTCAGCAATAAGTGTCCGTGCGGAACCATACGACTCCAGCTTTTTTAGCCGATGCTAACACGAAGCAGCGGGGGCTGCTCAGCTGAAAAAGCTTTTGCGACAGTCCTGTCCAAAAACATAAATGGTTTCACTTAACGGCATTTTCACATGACTTCGGCAAACGTGTTGCCATTTTTAATGTACTGTATTTCCACCGACGTAGTTTAGGATTGTGCGACGGTTGCAGAGGAGATACTGTTGTAATTTATTTCCAAGCAGCGCAAAAGTCAAATTTCTCATCCAACGTTCTCACCAAATCCGAAAAGGCGAACTGGAATGCTTCATTCGCGAGCGTTTCACCGCGTAGAGTGTTTTTGGAACGGTTGCCGCTCATTCGCGCTTTCGTGCTCACCGGAGCGGAGGAGGTGTGTCCCTTGGTGAACAAGGAAGTGGAGAACTTTAGCGAGTCAACAAAAAGTGAGCACCGCCAACTACTTTCACTTCTTTCCTGGGACTAAACAGCCATGGCACTATTTTCTCCTTTTTTGAGGTACGTGATAGCACTTTCGCTTTTTTAGTGGCAATCGGGCGGCCGGCATTTGAGCTAATAATAGTTAATAGTTAATAATAAGCACTGCTGCTAAATCGGTACAGTTCAAAAGCAAGAAAACAGACTTACCAGCACTTTCTTGATCATCATTCTGTCACGGCTGGCCGTGTTGTTGCGCTCGGGGTGACAATAGAGAGGACTGTGGACACTGTGTGTGACGTGGCCCATACTCGAAGCCGATTGGCTACCGCGAGGCGAAAAGCGAAGAAAGTTCAATTTTTTTAACTTCGACGAATATGCAAATGTGCGGATTTTCGTCGCGAATGTGCGGATTTTCGCTGCTGCGCACCGCGTCCCAACGCGCGAAACGCATCCTCCGCGCCGCCCCACCACGCACTTTCGTTCCGTTGCGCGCAAACTCCATTGACTACAATGCAAACGCGCCGCCGAATCGCCGTCCCTCGCTTTTGGTGAGAACGCAGCATAATAGAAGTGTATGAAAAGCAATTATTAGACAGTATGCCTCGTAACTAGGGGGCGTGTTTTTAGCCAAGCTGGTTCATGGCCTGTTTAACATTGCAAGATTCTATGTAACAAAATGCCATTGATAATGTCTGACCCTCATAGTCATGTTGTCATTCCATCTTGCAGGCATCTGTGTGCATGGTGAAGGCTGCAGATGCCCAGGCTTTGATAAACTCAACAAACCTCACTATTGGAGATCAGCCACTTACTGCTTCTTGCGCCAAGGTACCATATTGAAAATGTACTATGTTTTAAGATTTCTGTGAATCATAGCTGATTACTTACCTACGCTTTGATTTTTTTGTCTTAATGAAGTATTTACCTTTTTAACTCATCTGACAGTGCTTTGTACACAGACTTGAAAAGTACTTCTACTGTTCAGGCTTACAACACGAGCTGTCTGGAGCCTGGTTTACACAAAGCCATGTATTCCAATTAGAATGAATCCCAACGGCCAAACGGGCTGAATAGACTCCAAATAAACACCTCATTCGTAATAAAAAGGCTGAATCTGAATGGAATTTAATTCAGAATTACAAGGGTAGTATATTTCTTTTGTCAGTCCGAGCAAGTGTCATGTATACATACGCTTCAATCGGAATGTCAAGGCTGAATGCACCATGCGCATGCTCGGGGTTGACGTAAATGCGTCATGACGTCGTCGTTTCCACCCACTAAAATGGCAGCGTTTCCCCAGAGCTTGTCTGCAATGGGCGAACTTGTTTTTAAGTGCTTTAAACTGTTTTTTATCAAGATGTTACTCCAATAGAAGTGTTTACATGATCACAATACTGTGTTAAATGACAAATTAACTCCATCTTGATAAATCGCGTGATCGATTCGTGATCGCCTCTCGCGGCTGCCGTGGGGCTGATCCGATTAAAGAAGGGGAGCATATAAACGGCAGATCGGAATGGATCACGTCACATGAAAAGAAGTGAGCAGAGATCTTCTTATGAATGATTTCAATCTGAATGACTAAAAAGTCGACTCTTGAGTCCCTCCCGGATGACTGAGCTTCTCACCCTATCTCTAAGGGAGAGCCCGGACACCCTGCAGTGGAAACTGATTTCGGCGGCTTGTATCCGGGATCTCGTTCTTTCGGTCACGACCCACAGCTCGTGACCATAGGTGAGGGTGGGAACGTAGATCGACCAGTAAATCGAGAGCTTCGCCTTTTGGCTCAGCTCTTTCTTCACCACAACAGACCGCATCACTGCAGACGCTGCACCGATCCGCCTGTCGAGCTCTCGCTCCATCCTGCCCTCACTCATGAACAAGATGCCAAGATACTTGAACTCCTCCACTTGGGGCAGGATCTCATCCCCAACCCGGAGACGGCACTCCAACCTTTTCCGACTGAGGACCATGGTCTCGGATTTGGAGGCGCTGATCTTCATCCCAACCGCTTCACACTCGGCTGCAAACCGCTCCAGTGAGAGTTAGAGATCACGGCTAGATGAAGCCAACAGCACCACATTATCTGCATAGAGCAGAGATGCAATGCTGAGGCCACCAAACCGGTCCCCTCAACACCTCGGCCGCGCCTAGAAATTCTGTCCATAAAAGTTATGAACAGAATCGGTGACGGTCATCCGGGAGGGACTCGGTGTCGAGCCGCTGCTCCTCCGCGTTGAGAGAAGCCAGCTGACGTGGCTCGAGCATCTGGTTCGGCTGCCTCCTGGACGCCTCCCTGGGGAGGTGTTCCGGGCATGTCCCACCGGCGGGAGGCCCCGGGGACATGCTGGAGAGACTATGTCTCTCGACTGGCCTGGGAACGCCTTGGGATACCGCCTTTGGAGCTGGTTGAAGTGGCTGGGGAAAGGGAAGTCTGGGTTTCCCTCCTACAGCTGTTGCCCCCGCGACCCGACCTCGGATAAGCAGTAGAAGATGGGTGGATGGATGACTAAAAAGTCACCATGTAAACATTATCTCAGATAGAGTAGTGCATAAGACATACAAGCACTTGAACAGAAGGGGCTAAATGTGACGAGTAACCTATTCATGTTTATTTTTGTCATAACTGAACTCATTTCGAAATTACAGATTTAGGTTATTACTGTTAAAATTATTATTACTGTTTATGTACAGTATGACTGTTGTTCCAATTACGTTGAGTGTTTTGGTTAAAGGTTGTTTTTTTTTTTATTTATTTATTTATTTATTTTTTATTTATTTTTGTATTCGCACATTTCATTAATACACATTATGTGCACAAATTAGTGCGTATGCACAAGAGTGAATAAGGCCCACTGTCTATTTTACTGTATTATACAATTAAAAAGTTAAGTTTTATCTCTGTTTTACTTAAATGCTGGGAACTGAATTTCAGAAACATTCACAATATCTTATCTTTTATTATATGACTGACAACATGGATTGTGCTCAAATTTATTATTACCCTTTTTAGATACCAGAGCCAAAGCAGTCTTCAGTCCCCAGTAACAGGTTTGTGTTTTTAAAGGCAGCACGTTCTATCTCGTTCCCAATTTTAAACTGATCCTTGCTTCTCTGAATCTGTGTTTTCTGTTCCCAGTAAACCTATTATAAGTCCAGACATGGCTTCTGAAAAGAAAGACTGTGGTAAGAAATCAGATATGTTCTTTATTGTTGTTTTGTTAAACGGTTCTGGTTGTTTCTTGAGCTGATCAATATGGGCAGAATTTCAAAACACGATATTCATGACAGATATCTTGATACAATACAAAAAGAATATGGGTTCAGTGAAAATTAAATTAGAATACAAAATGATATGTAAAGTGAAGTTTTATTGATTAGAATGCCGTCATCATCAACATTAGCATGAAGAAACCTAACCATTGAAGAAAGTAGAAATCAGTCATTTTAATACTGGTCTGCTTTACCAATAAACAACAATTGTATTAATTCATTAACTCATTCACTCCCAGCCATTTTCACTGAAGCAACCCCCGTCACTCCCTGCTGTTTTACTGGATTTTGATTGATTATGCAAGGCCCACAGAATATTACATTCTATTGCGCGCACTGCCACGCACTGGCGCGCATCCTCCCCGCATCGTCCCGACGAGTTCACGAACAGTTTGCTCATACTTCACGACCCGGTCGCGAAATTTTGTCGTGACAAAATTTTTTAACATTTCCAAATTTTTACCCTGACATGGCACGTAGTCATGACGGGTTTATGCACACTTCACACCACTTCACGGTGCCAATTCGTGCCACAAAATCGTGCAAGTGTCAGCCTTGCATAAGATGTTTTTTTTTTTTTAATTGTAGGTATATTTATTTTCAAATCTTTTTTTCTTTCTTTTCTTTTTTTTCTGGGGACCCCATGGCACCCCATCAAATGTGGACCTTAAAACTTTACTGTTGCATTTAGGCCATGTTACTTTTAAACATGTATCTTGTTTACAGATACGACTAAGAAAAAGTGGATGATAATCTGTTTGTTCTCCTTAACTCATTCATTCCCCTCTACGATTTAACTCGGGTATTTAATATATGTGGCTTGCCCCCATCCCGGAATTAACTCGGGGTTTGCGGGGTTTTTTTAATGCACTGGACGTAGGAGAACCTCATGCAAGTCCCCCCAACAAGTATTGAGCTGAAAAGAATCCATTGGAGGGGGGGGGGACACTTCACACTTGTGAAGTGCTTGTCGAGTTGTTGTCTCTCATCTTCTCAAACATGAAAATCGCGGTTTAAAAAAACAAAAACAAGAAAAAGACGGAGGGAGGGGCGACACTTCACACTTGTGTGTGAAGCAATTGTCTCACCTTCTCTTCTCCAACACTCAAATCATGGCAGAAGAATTGATTTGTAAAAACAAAAAGAAGAAGAAGTCGAGTGAGAAGCGAGTGAGCAACAGCGAGAGTGAGCCAGCGAGCAGCGGTGAGCATGAATGGCTAGCAACAAGCTACACTACACTCGCTAAACTGAGGAGAGCGATACACAAGTGCAAGCGAGGGGTGGAAGCACTACAAATACTTTTCACCATCTAAACAGTGCCACAAATTGAAGTATAAAGTGTGTGTGTGTAGCTGCATGCTGCAGGAGCTCCAGTTGGAAACCGTCAGTTAGGGTTTGTCATATTTTGTTCTTTTGTAATGATCCTTAGTTGCATATGTGGATTTCTCAGAAAGGGGAAGAATTTCTCTGATTTTCTTTCAGTAAACCATTTATAGTTATCAGTATATATGTGTGTACTTTTCTTGTGAATGGAGCTCAGAAAAAGATTGGCTGATTATATTTAAAGGATATTTTTAAGATATATTTTTATTTAACTGTGCACCTACAGTCAGAATTTTAATTTAAAAATGGTTACACAGCATTTATATTTTATTTAAACAACAGCATTTTTCATGAACCAGGTGAAGAAACTTGTTTATTATTTATTCATTTGATTTAGCCCCTATTCACTGAAATATTCGGTTTCAATAAAACTATTTGTGACATTTATATTTAGCTTTGACTCAAAATGTTCTTGCGGGAGCAAAAATATATATATCGTATATCGCTATTAAGCCAAAATATATCGGGATATGAGTTTTGGTCCATATCGCCCAGCCCTAGATGAATCACTGTGGGCAAACGTATTCACGCCACCGATCAAAGACGCAAGCGGCGTCGCCAAGCGCCATGTAGGTAAGCACGAACTTGGTACCATGCTAAATTTCATAACTTCAAGATGACTTTTTAAGTGTGCATCTATCAACCCACGTCATATGATGCCTATACTATCTATTGCCTTGTGTGTTATATTGTATAGCAGTGCACGATAAGTACTGGTCGGGTTTTTGGTTTTTACTTGAAATGCATCTTTTCACAAAACTCTCGATTTATCCATTATTTTTGTCAAAACTAGATTTTCAGTGAAACTTGCCTCTCTTCTACTGCTGATTACTCAGGAATGATAAATGCTAGAGAGATTTTTTTTTTTCTGATGAAAGAGAGGGTTTAAACTTCCTTTTGGTGGGTCCCATGTTTATACAGTATACCCACAGAACACAATATTCTTGAGGCCATCAAAAATGAATCAAAATCTTGTAAAATGGCTGGCACTGAGTGGTTGGCAGTGCTGCAAATGGCTGGCATACAATGAGTAAAAAAAAAAAAAAAAAAAAAAGAGAATCGAAAATGTAATCTGAATGCTAAAAATCTTGATCAATTCCCATCCTTACTGAGTACCCAAAAGCCTTTTTCCCAATCTCTCTCCAGTGAAGTGAAATATTTGTTTTGGCAAATAAGCTTACATGAAGTGAATTGATTATTTACAGAAATCTGAACATTATTGATTATATGCTCTTGTTTTGCTCTTGTTTGTGTTTTGGACCTCTACTGAAGTGAGTGAGGCTGACATGAGCACTTCTGCAAAGGTAATTGCACACGTACAATTATGATTGAATGTTCTTTAATCATTTTTCTTATCTATGATATGGCTAATATTAAACTTGTGCAACCATCTATCCTAACTCGGGGATGTTGGTTGTGTGTCGAATTTTGAGTGTTAGGAGGAAAGTAAATTTTGGTATACAGTATTCACTTGTTTTTTCGCTGGGGTTAGGATCCAAAAAATACCCGCAATAAATTAAATCCAACATATAGTTAGTTTTATGGTTTACATTAATTATAAATGTTTCAAGGCTGTAAAACCCCTTACCACACAGTTTCTACACTTTTCTAATCAAGGCATTTACATTTTCTCACATTTCACTCTTGTTTAAACATTATCAATGTTCAAACCTTCATAAATTTTATAAAATAGGTACATTACTGTCAGAAAATGCTTGCAAAATGGCACTAAAAAACAAAAAAATCTGCGAAACAGCGAGATCATGAAAAGTGAACCGCGTTATAGAGAGGGAAGACTAACGCTGTAATCTAACAAAAGTGGAAAAATTCAACTTATATGATAACTTTGGATTCACTGCTACAATGTTTACATTATTTTGTATTTTATATCCACCTTTTACCAGCTCTGCAAATGAATATCAATGTTGACTGACCATTCAATATGGTTTGGGTATTTCCTCATGAAATTAGTGTAATGTGTTCTATCCCATTTTTCCTCACGACTTATGGGGACCATGCTAAATTGGATATCTGTCTAATGACTAAATCTATTTATTTGCTTACTGATTTCTTTTTTTTCCCCATTTATATAAGGGCTTGGTGTTAATAACAGGAATTCCTGATGGTGACTGGTCAGAGAGTGATGTCATCAAGCTCATCCAGCCTTTTGGAAATCCCACTGATATTATCTCCGTTCCATCAATCGGAAAGGTAGCAGTTAACCAACACTGACACTGAGTCACTTTGTTCGAGCTGGATAGTTGCCAGTTCAATTCATCTCCAGTCCATCATACTCAAGAAGTTCAATCAGTACTTACTTTAATTTCTTGAGAACAATGTGCATTTTTTTTATGCTCAAAAGTAGGAGTTTTATACATGTATGTGTGTTCTTGTACATAATACATAGTGAGGACCAAAATACGTCTTTATCCAACAGAAATCAACTCAACTCAACTTTATAAAGTGCTTTAAGAACAGGCGTTGCTGTATACAAAATGCTTTACATAAACATCTGCTTTGTTCTCGTTTACTGCAAAACTAACATTTTGAAGTGTGAATATTTTTTTTATTTTTTTTAAATAAGTAAATACATTTTACATCAGTGAATAAATTAGAAGTATTGAATAAAGAGATAAATAAATACATAAATAAGTAGACTAAACATCAAACTCATACACACCACAAAACACCAAGAACAAGTCTCATGGTGCGCCAAAAGCCAAAGAATACAGATGTGTTTTAAGACGTCTTTTAAAAGAGAATAACGAGGGGGAATGCCTAATATTCAGTGGTAGGTCGTTCCAAAGGGAGGGACCGGCAACAGCGAATGGGTTAGTCGGAGTGGATATGTCATTCAAAAAGTCACTGTGATACTTAGGTGGGCGGTAGACTGTGGCAACAATGGTGGGGGTGGGGCTGGGCAGCGACAGAGCAGATCATTCAAATGAAAGGAAAGGAGCCACGGAGACTGGAAGTGCTTTCCACTTCTCGTGGTGAACTATCGCGAACCCTCCTCTGCGGCGGTTGCCGCGGGGACGAGACATGTAAACAAAGCCCAGAGGAGTGGATTCGTTTAGCTGAGAAATCGTTCCATGTTTCGGTCAGACAGAGAAAATCCAATTTGTGGTCAGAGAGGAGGTCCTGGATGTGGTGGCCCTTACTCATGAGTGAGTGAATGTTCAATAAGCCAAAGCGGACCACTGTGTTGTCTTGCTTGATAGCATTAGCCGACCGAGCTAGGCTGGCAAAGAATACTGTGGTCGGCAGACCGTACAGAATTTTTACTGGGGCGAGAGGTGGACCGCATGGTTTGAATTGTTCTTGATAAGTTGTGGTGAAAGTTTCAGCGAGATCCACGGTGAATACATCGTCTACGGGGAAGACGAGCAATGTTTGGGTGAAGAAATAGCACCGGCGGTAGCATTGGTGACACCTTGGGCAGGAGCCGGTAAATCCAACGGAGTTCAGCAGCGCTGTATTGAAGTTTCCCTGCCGCAGCTTGATGACAGGATTGAAACAGTCTGAAGTGCATAAAAGAGACCAGGTTGCGGGGCCACATGGCAGATGACAGACGCTACCTTGGGAAGGTAGGCTAACATTTAGCCAACCGAACATGATATACACCAGCAGCGATGTATCGATAGTTGAGCGGAGAATAGAGATCACTAATTTAACCGGAGATTAGCAGCAGCCAGTCGCGCCACGTGCAATCGACCGGAAGTCCGACTTCCTGCTGGATACCGCACTTCCAATAGAAGAAGAAATAGTCCACATCAGGAGGTCCATTTGGAATGGGTTTTAACCAATTTAAAAACTAGACAAATGACACGCATTTCTCCATGGATATTGATTGTAATTATTTTAACTATTCTGATTTTTTTTTCACCAACATGGAGCTCTGACAAAAAGTACAACTTGATACATCATTAGGCTATTTCTATAATGTGTAATTTTCAACTAACTTGTCTCACATGATAGACGTTTTGAGAGAAATGCCCCATACGTTGTTTTCATTGTGGATCAATTACTAAATATATTTGGGTTGTAGAGTCAGATGATACATATTAATAAAATGTCCTTTTATGGCAGGCTCTTGTGTCTGTGCCAGACTTGAAGACTGCTGAAGAAGTGGTCAAAGTTCACACCACTATTCCTGCAAAGATTAAAGACTGTGAACTGAAGATGATCAATGTCAAAGAGCATATTGGCATCGACACACCAGTAAGGCTTTTATCGTTCTTCTAATTGTACATTCATATTAGAGCTGTCAAACAATTACATTTTTTAATTAGATTAATCACATCTTATTTACTTCTGAAACTCAAAATGGACTCAACCAATTCTTCGAACCTCTCGCTTACAGATTTAGTTCTGTTCATGAGAATTGGTGTGGCCGTGTAGAGGTAACTTGAGCAGGGAATTTTTCTGTGAGAAGATATGCCATACAGGCATACAAATAATAGGCAGAATCCAGGTCCTTAGAGAACAAACCCTTAAACAGTTTGACTTTAGCCACAGGCACTTCTATGAGCCCCAGATAGGCTCCAGCACCCCCCGTGACCCTTGTGAGGAATAAGTGGTCAAGAAAATGGATGGATGGATGGATGATGTTTGAGTATCGCTACTGAACCTATTTTTTGCACAGGTGGCTCTCTACAATCTACTGATGCAGTCGTTGGACCCATTGGTAAGTTATTTCCACTAGGACTGCACAATATATTGCACAATATGTTAAATTAATATTGACTTTGCAATAATGGCCTGTGAAATGTGTATCGGAAAGATGTGCAATAAGCTTCACATGGAATTGGATGCTTTTATCTGACTTTGACCAATCAGATGTAACCTTAAAGGAAGGCACCTTTAATTTTACATGTATGGCTTGATTGGCAGTAAATAGTTAGTTTAGCTACGAAACATGCATAAGAGCTGAAGAATACACCCCAATATTGATTTATTTAACTTTTTTCAACATAGAAGTACTTCCGTGTTGGAACGCCCTCAAGTGGTGACGTAACAAGTGTGTATACTCGCTTGGCGAACAGTAGTTCACGCAGACAGAACGACGAGGAAGACACAAACGTCACTTATGCCTTACTGTATTGCAAAATTTTGCAAGGTGTCGTCAAGGAAAAACCCGCGAGGAGCACACTGGTATGTTATCCCAAAAAAAAAAAGACTATTTGCGTAGAAAATGGCTTGCTAAGTGCTGTCGACCTCCCGGCAAGGACAAGCAGGCGCGGACGTTATGTTTTATTAGCTCGTGAGTTGTTTATAGTTCACAAATTGACCATGTTCATAATCTTATTTTAACAAAAAATTTATTGAATGTGGATTAGTGTCATTATCATCGGCATGTGCGACGTACTACATTTGTGTTCTGTCCCGCTGTTCTTCCTGTGGTGCATTCCAGTTTCATTTGCATTTCTATTAATTTCGTTCGGATCCAAACCATTGATAACCAGCCTTGGTAACGGCGTCTCGCATTTCCTTACTTCATTTTGTCTATAAATAAACACGGTTAATACACAACCTTCTTGCAAGCTTTCGTTTACATCATCGGGACGCTACGCAAAAAAAGAAAAAAAAAAAAAACAGCTAGGGGAGGTTGGGCGCTGTAACGACGATACATATAATTTTACTATTTTTTTCTTTTTCCTGAAATAGTTTGTCAGTTCCACACGTTTTGCATTGCTCGTGCTGTGTGTCACTTTACCTGTTGGATATTTGCTCCTCCAAGACTTTTCTTCTTCACATCTTTCATCGCAACCAAAGCTATCCTGAGAATGTCTATTTAGTATTGCCATGTTGAATGTCTGATGTTCCAGGATGCAGTTGAGATTGTCCGCAAGGAACCGATCCTCGATTTCTTTTATTTCCAGACAGCACACATTCATTAGCGGATTGTCCATTCCTGCAGCTCCCGCACGAGCACCACTCACACCGCCTGATTCACTCGTTCATTAAAGTTTATTTTGTGCCCGAAAAGACCATCTGGCGCCACAACTTTCACATCCAAGGCAGACTTTCCTTCGGTAGGGTTATTTTGTCGTGTTGGCTCGAAGCGATAAGGTTTAATCCTTCCGGGTTTGACGCTAGATGCACGGCTGTGTTGCATAGCGCTTCCATCGTGTAGCGTTTACACACTAGTGACGTAAACATCCGGGTTATTTAGTCACGTGTAACAAACATGCCGGCGTTCGATTCATTTTAACATCGGTTTAAAAGTTATTAAATGTACATAAAAAAATAATCACGTCACCAAATTAATTATTGAAAAAGTAGCAACTTTTTGCTGCTAAAAATGGATCAATAAGTAAAGTGTTCCTTTAAATGTACTCCGGTAATCTTGCTCTCGCAAGATGAATTCTTGCGGTATTTGTGAGTTCACAAACTCCGGAGAATACTTCTTGTACCGCTCCCGCAAATAAACGCCGTTCCCGAACCACTGCTGGTTTGGACCAATCACAGAGCGACGTGTTTGGGGGCGGGATATGCAACTGTGACGAAACCAGGAAGCCAGCGCCGACACAGGGGCTAACAAACAAACCCAACATGGACTGATGGACGCTACAATTAATTATGTTCTCACAGAATTACTCAACCTTTCCTTGTTGAATGTTGAACAGTGAGAGGCGCTTCGTGCATTCCTAGGTGGTAAGATATTTGTGCTTTCCAGCCCTTCCACAAGAACGAACACGAAATTTTCACCCGTGGCCGTGATTGGTTAAAACAAACGGGTAGAATGTCCCATCGTCCAATCAGCTTGAATTGTTGTCCAGAATGTATCTCCTTTCCCCGACAAAATTACTGTGGAGAGGTACCATTTGGATATTGCCAGGTTAGTACTCCGGCACAGTGCCGGATTTCCGACGAAAGAGCCACTTGCCCAGTGGTGGGCAAACTCTGTCCTCGGGGGCTGGAGTGTGCGTGTGTGTGGGTGTGTGTGCGTGCTTGTGAATTTGTGCGAATTTGTACAGAACAGCTCACCTAAAACCTATTAAAAATCCCATTACCCTTCACCCTTACCGGATACTTAAGAGTCTCGCCAGATTCATGAAATTCAGAAGCCCGTGGACCATACATTTTTTAATTTGATTAATCACATCTTAAGAGTTTTGATTAATCATGATTTATTCATTTGCTCCTAAAAAAAAGTATACATAAGTTTTGTTTCTATATTAATGCATTCTAAATTCCAAATTCATATTCAATGCAAGCTTTCAGTATGTACTGACATATTCACTACAATTATACACAATGTCACAGATTCTTTTACGGCAGAAATGGGTCAGTAGTTAGAGCAGTTGCCTGCGACCAAGGAGACGTGGGTACAAACACCGCTTGGATAATCATTCTTTAGTACTAATGCAATATTGAATACTAATCATTGTAAAATTATTTCACTGCCATTACTAGGGATGTCACGATACCAGTAATAGTCGATGCCAATATAATTGAAATTTCACGATTCTCAATGCCATTTCGACACCACGGTAAAAATAGGGAATAAACAATAAAGCCCATGTACTTCAATATACACTCCTTTATTGGAAGAGAACAACAAACAACAATACTGTGTGCTTAAACAGAACAATTGGCATGTAGCTTTAACGCATTAAAATTAAATACTGTGCATTAAAGTATTAAACAGAGTAAACAATAAAATGGCTGATACTGTGAAAAGATTAAGAATATTGACGTTTCAGTTAGTAGGTATAGCTTAATGACTGTATGAAAACAGCAGATGCTGTACTAATACACACACAGACACACTGTGCACGGACAGATTGCAAGAAGTAATTTACAGATATGGTGTGGTGAAACCCTTTTTTTGTGATAGCCTATTTAAAAAATAAAAAATAAAAAAATGCCAGAATGACAATGGATAGCCTAGCATAACCGCACGTACGCGCGCGTGCGCGCACAAACAAACATAATAACGAATAACGTTTGATATATTATTTCAGGGTTGTTTAATGTTACTTTAGTTGATTCAGTAAATTAGTTGCCCGGCAACATTACCTAACTTTACTATGCGGGACAGACGAGGCTGAACATAACGCTAACTTTACTTCGCCAAGCAACTCATTTACTGTGGGATCATCATGCTAACGTTATTAGTTTAGATATGGGCAACAATGATAACACGCGAATTCAAATGCACTCACCTTGAAATCTTTGTACACGTCTGGATGTCGATCTTTTTAGATGTTAGGCTAAGTTGGATGTGTTCTCCCCTTTTGTCTGGAGACAGTTTCGGCATCTTTTGCATACAGGTATTTGAGGATCGATTATTAATCCTTGCGCATCAACCTCAAATCCAAAGTACTTCCATCCGCGACTTTTGGCGTTTTTCTTATAAACTAACTGAGGGACAGCTGCCGTTGCAGTTGACGACGCAGATACTACCATGTTGCACGCATTGACTGTTCCATTGGCAGGAATAGTCACGTGACGTCTTTAGATGTAGCATGGGTTGCCAGATAACCTCATTTACACCCCCCAAACAACACATAAGATGCCGCCAGATCTGCCGCCTCGGTACCAACGGTACTTCGGGTATTGTAGAAAAGGAAGTACCGTCACATTTTCAGAATCTTGGCATCGACTTGGTACCAAAGTATCGATTCTCGTGACGACCCTAGCCATTACTTTTGATGTCATTCATCATTTCATTTTGAGTATATTCTCTATTCAAAATTCAAATTCAATGCAAGGTTTCTGCTTCATACCTCAATATTCATTACATTACATGCAATGTTCCAGATTCTTTTATGGTAGCAATGGCCCAGTGCCTAATTCAACGGTAAACGGCAGACCAGGGTTTAAATCCCACCTTCACCAGATTGCAGTTCGTTTTCTTTTTATTCATTTATCATTCAAATTTAATTAATACTTTGTAATTTTCACATAATTTCTTACAATTTACCTCATAATCATCCAGCTTAGCATTCAGCTATTAGCATTCAGCTTTCAGCGTTCCCACACAATTTAATAACTATAATAACAATTTCAATTTCTGCTGAAATTACACTTTGTCTAGTTTAGTAATCAAACTTTTTTCTGCCTTTTTTCAGGAGAGTTCATCTTCAGTTAACTGGAGCAGCCTCTTGGTGATCAATAATGTTCCAGACACCCCCAGTGGCCTCTGGGATGTTAAGCAACTAGTTTGCCGTTTTGGGACTGTGGTAAAAACGCTGGAACTCTGCAATATGGTAAGGAATTCAAACATACAGCATAAAGTTATTGAGACCAGAAGTTGCAAGTATTGTCGGTAAATTTTGCACTCTGCACATTGTGGGTATTGATAAAAGAACCTGCAAATTGAATTCCATATGTTCGCCTGACTAAGGTGCAGGTCGTCTGTTCAGTTCTCTCTCAGTGTAAATATGAGATTGTTACCTGTCTCCTTTAGAGAAGCCCAGCGCACACGTGGCCTGTGTCATCTACTTGATGACCAACACAAACGTTCTCTGTGATTGAGCTGTTTTGTGACTTACTAATTTAATTCACTTAACTTCAGCAACAAAATTCACTTAACTTTAACCAGTTAGTTTTAAAGCGGGCGATCAAGGCTCAAATCAACAGGCCTTTATATCCTTATATTAAATTCTTGTATCTTGTATGTATTAACATTTTTAATAAATGTACCTGTAACCTGATTACATGTTTTTTCTCTAACTTTAATGGCTTACAGTTGCATTTAAAAAAAAAAAAATATGGTTATCTCTGCCATTCATCTTTTTTTTTTTTTTTCGTGCCTAGGTCATTTGTGAAATGGCAACTCGAGCCATGGCCCTCTCTGTCTTAAAACGCTTTGAGAGGTTTCCATGCATTATACAAAACAACCCTCTGTTCTTTTCACGCAAGCCTGACCCCAAAGCTAGCACACAGACTCCAGTATTATCTCCAAACCTACATTTGCCTGAGGTATGTTTATTATTAGTTGACACATAAATTTAGGCTTCCAACTATTGCAATGAAGTATTTTTACATAGCTGTATTTGATCTGATGTTGTAGGATATTCCTGCAAATGATGAAACCTGCAGCACAGGTGCAGCTGACCAAGATGAAAAAGCATATGAAGAAATTGTTTCCGCAGAGATGGAAAAGGGGCCAGATATATTAATGGACCCTGAAAAGTTGGCAAAAGCAGATGAAGTGATAGGAGAAAATAGAAGCCTTGTCACTCAAGAGCCCAGGAATGTGCTGTCTGAAGATGCACTTGAACCAGACAAAAAGACTGACAAAGACAATATATCAACTACTAAAGCAATCTTGAAGTCTGACGAGCAAGAGGCATCATCTAATGGGACTATTTTGCAGACCACTGCTAATGCAGCTCAGCTAGAAAAGAATAAGACTCATGTTGGTCAATATACTTCAACAGAAGTTGCCATTTCAGAGTTTTCCGAGGTAAAAAGATACATTTGATGTTTCTATTAATAATGAATTTAAGTTGTTTTTTTCCTTGAAAGTCTGTTTATTTTTTTTTCCTGAATTTCTGATTATACAATCTCTTTTTCTTAAGGATACTCCAGAGGTGCACACTGGAGGAACTGCTAGCAACCATCCAAATAAAATGGCAGCTTCTGAAAATGGTGATGAAGTTCACCTGGAAACAGAAGAGGAAAAGGTGTCTTATCAAACAAAAGATACACATAAAGTAGTTGATGAAACAAAAGGGACAGTAAATTACCATGCGGAGGATGGTTTAAAGACTCAAGAGAGGGAGGGAATTGATAAAGAAATAAAGGAGAGAGAGTGTAAAGTTAGTGAGAGGAGGGCCCAGGAGAAATCGCAAACGGCCAAGTGGGATCAGGAAGAGGAGGAAAGAACCAAAAGAGAGAGGACGGAAATGGAGAGGAAGAAGGAGCATAGTGTTGTGTCCTCAGGACTGACATCATCTTCCAAGTTTGAGACATTTAAGAGCAACTTGAACGCGGGTGAACAAAGAGTCTCTAGTGAATCAGATGCTGAACTGACTAACATGGTAAGCTCCATTTGGCAAAAAGTTCATGTTGCTATGTTATTTTTTCTATTATTGTTACCAAATGTATCCTTTCATACGATTAGGATGAGGGTGAAGATTTTGATTTATTCCCATCGATTATGAGTGACTTTGTAACTGTGGATGAAGTTGGCGACGTCACTGACTTGAATGACTTCCCCCATACCCATTCTCCTGCTACTCCAGAGAAAACCAAAGAGCAAGAGCACTCACTAACAGATTTACCACAGGATACTGATGAGGTAAAACATTATCTTTTTCACAAGCTTGTTGAGGTATTTGAGATATTTCTTATTTTCTTTTTACACTTCAAGGTTCCACCTTTGGAAGTAAATGAAGAAGAGATTACTCGTCCTTTGAAGTTTGATGACCCAATACCTGATCTTCAGCATCAGCCTTTGACATCTGAGGATCCCATAACAGATTTTGGACGTCAGCCTACAACTTCAGTTGGGACCTCTGACAGTGTATCATCAGATATGATTGGCACACTGAGTTGCAAAATTGTAACCCCATCCACAGAAACTCCAGACGAATTTCCTCCTGTCAGCCAAAAAGAGGTGCCAACTTGCCCACCAGAAGAAAATGAGACAGGTAGAATATTTAAAGAAATTGTACCTTAAGGATTTTTCCTAACTTTCATGTTCATTTTTTTTCCCATCTCTTGTCAATTTATAGAAACTATACTACCTGCTCCGATGGAATCTCTGCTCATAAATGAGACTTTTGCAACACCTATCTCAAACACAACAGTCACTGATGACTCGCCATCAGATCAACACACAATTGAGGTGAAAATGACCTTAGGAAATAATACTGGAGAAGAAAAGCAAGAGGAAGTGACGACCGTGGTGAATAGTCCTTTAAAAGATGGGAACATTGTAATGGATCAAATACAGGGCAAGGGAAAAGTGAATCTGACAGAGGACACAACGGAAAGCCTTCCTTCTGATCAGACAGGTAAAGTTCCCTTGAATTTGTTGCTCAAATTTATCATCCATTCATCCATCCATCCATTAACTGTCTTGGAAAGCAAGCAGGTGCCGTGCTCTTTGTTGACAAAATGAAACGACTCGAGCATAGGTGTTTGATGTGGCATTTCAAATAAAGACTCAGACCAAGTCCTTTTTTATCCTTGAGGCGGTGGACATTAGCATTTTTACAAAAACATTCCCTTTTCCTCGTCCTGTGTGCCAGTTCTAAACATTGCTTTTTTTAGTCACAGATTCAACTTCTTGTATGTACAAGCGGCAGCAGCGCAACAAGTTCCCAAGTTGTGCAAGTCATTTGAACTCATTCACTCCCAGCCATTTTCACAGAAGCAATCCCGTTCGCTCCCGCCTGTTTTACTTTTTTTTGACTGATTTTGCAAGGCCCACAAAATATTGTGTTCTATTGCTATAAAAGCATGGAACCTATCAAAATAAAGATTAAAGTCTCTTCGTTCATCAGGAAAAAAATGTATGTTTCTATCTGTTTCCGTTTTGCAGCAATTAGCATTAGAAGAGAGCTAAGTTTCAGCAGTTTTCACAAATCTATTTAAAATTGTAAGTAATTCAGCTTTTTTTCTACATGGCCCTGGTTGATCTCCTTTGCTCTGCTGCCACCTGCTGGCCGTTTGTGTAATAACTAATTTCTGCAACCGTTCTTTGCAGTTGAGGCTGCATCAAAGCCTTATGCATGCTTGTATAAAAAAAAAGAAAAAAGAGCAACGTATAAATACGTCTTTGGGACACTTAAAACATTAAAAAAAACGTATTTACACGTTATTGGGAGCAAATGAGTTAAAATGCACTGCGATTGGCTGGCAACCAGTTCAGGGTGTACCACACCTACTGCCCGAAACCAGCTGGGATAGGCTCCAGCACCCCCGTGATCCTTGTGAGAAGAAAGCGGATAACACTTTACGAGACTGGTACCGGTAATTGGTGCAAACACTATTTGGCACAACTCAGCCCCAAATAAAAACCCTAGCGAATAGAATAGGGAGATGGCAGTGTCGTTAAAAATTGCATTATGCAATATGTAAATGCATGTTAATTGTTATTACTCTTACTGCATCTCATTTTGCAATTGGTCATGATAATTAATGTGGTTACGTGGGAAGGAACGAACAAAGCAATGTTTTGCCATGTGGGATGCAATTGGTTGAAAATTGATAAATTTTGATTGAAAGTTCTACTTGCATTTTTTGTTCTAGTCTCTTCTGTAAACATAGACATCCCAACAACCACTGAAGAGAAGAGTGGGGATAAGCCACTAACGAAAACGCTCATGGCCGCAGACAACAACGTCCATTTTGACCCCAGCATACCAGTTGGTAAGATGCCTACTTGGATGTATTAGCATTGCATGGCTTACTGAAAATGTTGTATATAGTTATGCTCATAAGTATACGTACCACTAGGGCATTTAAACTTATGAGCACAACTATACATGTACAAAAGCTAAATGTCGCTTAATGACACAAAATTGCTATAAATTATCACCAAAATTTACATGCATATCTCTACTCTAGTTCACTTCAATCTCTGAAAATATCAAATAATTGCCACAGTATTTGGGATCTTATGGTCATTAAGATTTTATTTTCTGCCATACAGTTGTAGGGCTGTGCTCAAAAAATCGATACGTTGCTGGCCTCATTACAATACACGTATCGATACGCAGGCGTCAGAATCGATTTTGCTTGTTAATTTTAAATAGGCAGTTAATGTTTGCCTTTGCAGCTTGCATTGTACCTAAAAACTAAAAACCAGCAGCGTCTTTGAAGTTAATTGCCTTCAATTAATGCAAAAATAGCTCACCAGTGATTGGACACTGTGTCTTGCTAAGAAAAATGAAAGCAGAGGAAGAATATCAACATTTATTTACTTATAAACTTAACATGGCACGTGTCTCAATGTACCAATTTTCCTATATTTTGTTTAAAAAAAAACAAAATAAAATGTGTTACATAAAAAAATGTTTTTATTTTCCCGAATATTTCAAATAAGCACATTTTGGAGCTGTAACTTTAATACTTTGATGTTTTTGCTCATATCGACTCATGCCTATTAATACATTTTCCCGGTGTGTCTGTGAAAACTGCTCCTTGCTCTGCAGTGCGTACACATTTAGACCAGGCATGCCGCTTGGTGGTAAACCAGACGAGCTACTAACAAAAACATTTTTGTCATAATAAACATATCCTTTAGGTATACATATGACTGTTGTTATAAAATGCAAGTAAATTAATGTAAAATATCGGGATACGTATCGCTTTGAAGATCAGGTATTGGGATACATATGTATCGCGATACTTAACGTATCGTGACCCCTGTATCGTGATACGTATCGTATCGAGAGGTTGGCGGCAATACCCAGCCCTATACAGTTGCGCTCATAAGTTTACTTACGCCTAGGGTATGTAAACTTGCGAGAACATACATTTCAACACCACGAGGTGATACACATGACAACCAGGAAGAATTAGATTAAAGTAATCTTCATCTGTGCATTGTGTCAAAAAGTTGTTTTTCACTAAATTTGTCTATAGTGAAGTGGTTTCTGTTTATGTTGATCATCAGGGGGGGTTTTTTCTATCAAGAAGTTTATACAAGATATTTGTCATTGATTTAATTCCATTTCCTCAAAAATTATATTTGAACTTCCAAGATTTTGGGAATGTTTGAGGGCTGCTTGATTATGAAGAAAATATTAATCACTATTAATTTGGTAAAAAATGAAATCATGATTAGGACACATTTGTTTTTGCTATAAAACAAGAAAATGTTTAAACATGTCAAATGTTGTATACTGAGAGGTTGGATCCCAAGGCGCAGACACAAATAAGGTCTTATCTATTTATTCACATCGTGAAGCAGAAACTAAGAGAGCGGTACACAGAAACAGTTAGACAATAATCCGGCAAACCACACACAATTCTCAGAATGCACCTACAGATAGTGAATCGTAAAGGACTAAAGAATGACATCACATAGGTCCAGCCATCACCTAAAGGATTAAAGGTTGACATCACGAACATCACGTTGTGTAAACAGACACTTGTTACATCAGTACCTAAACAGACACATAACAGGTCATGAACTCTAGCGCACGGTCATGAACTCTACTCAAACCTAACCCAGGCGTGACCCCAAACATGGGCAATATTACTCCTGCGTGACTCAAGTCATGATATAAAAAATATTAAGACACATTTCTTTGAAACACTATAATTATACAAGTTACTTTTGGACCAATTGAGATTTGCTAAATTAGTCATTTTATTTTATTTTTTATTTTTTTAAAAGGTGCAAATATATAAATTTAAACAACTCAAAATTAGTATTAATAATCGATAAATGGTACTTCATTTCTTCATTTATAGCGCTTTACGTTTTGACTACTCATTCATCTACTGAAGAGCAACTCGGGATTCAGTATCTTGCTCACAATGGCCTGGGATCGAACCCATGAACTTGCAACCCTCAGAGTTTCGAGACGGCCATTCTACCACTGATCCATGCCTCCCCCATCTGCTACACATTCGAAAAATTTACGTAGTAGGGTGTAGGAAGAATTGTAAATATAGTAATCATACATTTGCTGCAATGAAGTCCCAGAAATAATGTCCAAAAAGCATATCGATGTGACAACAAGCAAGCGTGGCTATTGTTTACAAATAGGCGTCTCTCTATACACGGTTCTTATCGTGTGAACTCAACTCTCCAGCGTGAACCCTCGTGATCTTGTGGTCTGGCGGGTGCAGATTTCCAGACACGCAACGCACGCAGTAATTGCAGTCCGTACAGCCGCCATATGGAAAACGCATGGTGTCCGTTCCGCAGTGTGAATTGGGCATTAGAATCTTGACATGCATTAAGAGTCCGTCCTAAAACAGAGAGAATCCGGTCACTTTTCAAAAGGAAACATTTTAAAAGCCTCGGCTAATCAAGTAACCGGAAAAGTCAGTACGTTTTTTTTTTTTTTATTCTTTCAACTGTGCTGCCCGCCGCGGCCCAATCCAAATTGGCACATGGCCCGGTACCGGCCTGCGACTCGGTGGTTGGGGACCACTGGTTTAGCACACATCACGATTAACACATCATAAAATAATTTTGTGATTAAATGTACTGGCTAATCTAAAGCCTGGTTCACACGGCAAGATTTTAAAATTGTCGGCCGATTTCCAATCTTTGACAGACACCACACGTGAAGAGAAAAAATCACGGGAGTTCCAGTTTTGAACGTACCGTGCGTGGTGTGCGGCCACACTGCACAATCAACACACTCCACACGAGCCGAGTTCATTCAAGAATGTGACGGGAAGTCTCGCAAAACCTCTCGAGATTAAACTTGGCTTCCGAGTCGTCAACATGAGTCGATCCTGGTTTTCAGCCGAAAAAGCGGTATAAAAAGAAAAGGTGTTGTTTAAAGGAGTGTAAATAGGCACTGGCGAGACTTCGCTTGCCCTCGGCTCGGTGCTGGCGGCGCGGGTTGGCGTCCCACCCGGAGACCACGTTTATTTGTGGAGAATGTGTGTGCGTGTATAAAAAAAACAAACAAACAAACAAATAATTTAAAAAAACTAAAAGAATGTAATAGCGCGAGCACGGACTTTCTGCTGCGTCATGACTGTTTTGATTTTGGATTCCCCACCGGTTTCCTCGCTGGCTCGCTTTCTGATTGGCTGCGCGTCACTGTCAATCTGCTGCGCGAAGCGAAATCGGGCCAAAAAAATCCAACATGTTGGATATGCCCGAATTCAAGTTGGGGGGTCCTTCCGAGCGCCGATATCGGAAGGCGCTGTGTGTGGTGACAATACACACGGGAGGATTATCTGTGAAGATTATCGCTTGCGTCTCGGCGCGTCCTTAAGATTGTCGGGAGGGGAAATTCGGGGCTAAATTCGGGCCAATTCTCCTGCCGTGTGAACCAGGCTTAAGCTGAAAGATATTGCTTTGAGATATGACGTTCATACACAAAAAAAAAAAAAAAAAAAAAAAAAAACATAACATGTATCATTCGTAATTCAGTTATGTAGAAGAATTGTCATTGTATAAACGTGTAAAATTGCTTGGCTTAGTATATAAAAGGTACATGAGGATAATTCCGATTGCCACCACTTGAAGGCCATCTTACATGTAAATGTTACAGGAGTGAATCTGGTTACTGACTCATGCCTAGTCAGGAACCAGATTTCGCTTTGTAGTTGGTAAAAGCGGAGTTAAAATTCCAGTGTGCAGCTAGGGGTGTCCAGTGGTTGTATAATGCTGTCGTAAACCTGTGTTCCTGGCTGTGGACAGAAACTATTCTGCAAACGCTTACATTCCTTTGTGATCTGTTCAGTTGCTTCAAAAGCTGTGGTTGGGTGACCAACCGCAGTTAATCTAAATGAGGTTTTACCTCCTGTCATGGAATGTGGTAGAACTGCAGAGAGTTTACTTTAGAAAAGTAAAAAATTGAGAGTGAACTGGGCAATAATTGTTACACATAGACAAACAAGTACACTGTGTTCCAAATATGCCTTGCATTTGCATTTTAAGGCTTGGTGTTCACCCATGTAACTGGGGGCGTGAAATCCAAATAAAAAGAGGGTGCCGAGAGGATTCTTTTAGAGAGTGCAGTAGTGAATTATATTAGTCAGTTCCTCTCCTCTCTCCTCGTGAGCTTTGAACTGAGTGTCTTCTCTCCTTTTTGTGTGGTGTTTAATAAATGTCAAATGGGGAAAATTTTGTTTGTTTTTTTTAAATCCTGTTTTTTTTTTTTTCTTCCATTCTATTGGTGTCCAGTGTTTTCTCAAATGAAGTTTTATTTCAAACAATTTTGCCAATATTCACCACTCTCCATCTGTGTGCATGCATCAGGTATGGAATTCTTGGTCCCCAAAACAGGCTTCTTCTGCAAAGTGTGTAACCGTTTTTTCATCGGAAACAAAGACACTCAGATCACCCACTGCAAAAGCCTCAAGCACTTTGAGAACATGCAGGTATGAAAGCACGCCCACTATTTTCTGAATTTAAATTACATCCCAAGTATGTTGAGCCCTCTATATGTTGCATAGTCATGATGACTAATGTAATTGTCTTGTTCATTCTTTTGCAGAAATACTTGGAGACAAAAAAAACAAAACGTCAGTAGTTTGGATAGCTGCTCTTGAGTGACTATGGACATTCCTTGATAAGATCCCATCTCTTTCTTGTCCATGCAAAATAAAGACTTATCCCCAGGACGCAGCATATGTAGATGTTTTATGCTTTGCTCAACAGGTTTCAGTTTTCAACACATTGTGACGTTCAAGGGATTAACCTATATCTATAACCTGGCAATAGCCAAATGGATATGCTTCGCATTTGCCATCCGGTACCACTCCACAGTAATTTTGTTGGGAAAAGGCGGGACATCCTGTCCAATAATTCGAGCTGATTGGACGATGCGACATTCTACCCGTTTGTTTTAACCAATCACGGCCACAGGTGAAAATTTCATGTTTGTTCTTGTCGAAGGGGGGACAAGTACGAACATCTTACCAGCTAGAAATGCACAAAGCGCCCCTCGCCATTCAAGGAAACGGTGAGTCATTCTGCAAGAACAGAATTAATTGCACCGTCCATTCGTCCATGTTTGATTTGTTTTTAAAGCTCCGGCGTCTGCGCTGGCTTCCTGGTTTCGTCACAGTTGCATATCCCACCCCCAAACACAATCTCGCTCTGTGATTGGTCCAAACCACGGGAATTTCGGGAGCGGCAGTAATCTGTGGGAGTGGTACAAGATGGTATTCTCCGGAGTTTGTGAACTCATAAATACCGCGAGAATTCATCTTGCGAGAGCAAGGTTACCATTTCTAATGGAAAACTGAATTATCTTTAAATTATTTCTTTTTAAAAATGGCTGACGTAACTGGTGCTATAATTTTTTTAACAGATATAAATGTTTTCAACAAATTATTGTTCCTTGTCAAAACAACAGTTGTTTTTAGTTTAGTTACTCCTAGGAGGTCTGGCTATAAAGAAAAATGATTGCTGAGTTCGAAAGTCAGACATCCCTGTATGGTTTGTAGTCTTTTGTTTCTGTGAAACCACCTCCACTGTGGTAAACGTAGTTTAAGTACATATTTTCTCACTGATTTAATTCTGTTGATACTGCCTTAGTTTCATTGAAATACATACTGATTTCTGATCAAAGAACAAGGTGAAACTACTGTTAAGAGGGCTGCAAGAAACATGAAAGAAAATGTTCCCTGAACTATGCCCCCATCCACCACCACACCACCGCCACCACACACACACACACACACACACACACACACACACACACCCACACACACACACGCACACACCCCCACACACACACACTGCTTTTCAGCATAGTGTATTAATTTAACTTGTGTGTTGTATGCCAATGTACCATGCATTAAAGATACTTGGTATAGCAGTTTGATCTTGGGTTTATTGCACGTTGTTCAGGTTCATTCATAATTTTGCAAGCAGCAGTATTTTCTTTAATTAATCTGACTAGTACATCTTCCTTTAAAAATACAAATTTAGTCAAAGTAAACGTTTCATAGTTTTGTATTTAATTTTATCGTGATTTAAAAAAAAAAAAATGTGAATAATGTGTGGTGATTTTAACCAGCTAGCAAAACTAGCCCGCCAAGTTTGACCCTCCTCGCGAGACTCATGAATATTAATTAAGTGTGGTGACGTGTATCATGCGGTTCCCCATTGGCGCCGGGTGCCGTGATAATGTGATATGGCAATCATTTGGCACCTGGGGGTCCAATCACATTTGAGGGGGGGGTAGGCCTACCCTTTGGCTCCGCCAGTGGCCGTGTGTTACATCAAAGTAAAAAATAAATAAAAAATTGCCATAAATATCAATTAGAACGTTCACTTAAAAGGAACAAAGTAATCTTTGTAAACTATTTGAATTAAAAAATAAAATAAAATGAAGCGAGTTGTATACTTTTTTCATGTAGGCGGCACAAAATGTGTGCTATGTAGTAATAGAAGTCACATAAATCAAGACTGAGATTTTCAGTGGGGTGCATTTTTAGTGCTGACATCATTTTTACATACATACATTTTATACAATTGCCAATGTTAATCCTAATCACCAAGTGTCCCTTTAAACCAGTTTGAGAGAGAGGGAGAGAGTGTGATGTATGGGATTTACTATTGTCCATGAAGTATACACTCTGGCTCTAGCGAGCAACAAGGAGAATTAAGGCAGTAGTAGACGGTTGGATGTGCGCTCGTAAAGTTGCCTGTTGGACTAATAAAACAGCATTTTCTGGAGAACCAAAGAATTCACTTTATTTCACATGGTGTCAGAAGAATGCGACCAAAAGAATGCGGTTACAATGTCGAAGTTTAGTCCACCTGAAGAGTTTGTAGGGTCTCTGCCATTGTCTGCTGGAAAATTTTGGGTGCACTTGTTATCCCAAAAGGGAGTCTTCGGAAGGCGTAACTCCCAAAAGGTGTGATGAAGGTGGTTAGCTGATGACTGTCTTCCTGCAATGGAATCTGATAGAATTCACTTGCTGCATCCAACGTTGTGAACACTTTTGAACCTGAGAGCCTTGGCATAATTTCCTCGATTGTTGGTAGGATTACATACTTTTCATGTTTACAGCTCGATTCAATCTTCTTAAAGGTGCACGATGCAAGATTAGACTCAAATTTGAGTGTTAAAATAACCATATTTTTCACCCGCACATGTTTTAAGAATTGTATAATGGACAGGACGCACGACTGCGGCACAATGACTGTTGCCCCTATTTTTCTGTAAAAGGAAAAAATGTTGGAACGTTCGGGCCAGAAACTTTAGCTTTTGCTCTGAGCATGACGTCATGCGCATGCACGATATTGTCCCCGTTAGCTCTCCCGATTGTTCACGCAACTTCACGAACAGGACAGCTAATTCAAACTGGTTTTAAAGAGACCTGCACCCGATACGTCTCAATCCCTTATGGAGACTCCACAGAAGACAAAGAGAAGTAAAAAAAACTTTCAGACCAGCGTCACGGGAGGGCGAGGATAAATAGGAGCAGCGTTGTGGAGAGAGAGCTAAGAGTTATCCTGAGGATGAAACGGGGACCACAGCTTGCTGACTTTTTGCTAAAAAGGTAAGACCTCTTAACGAAAATACAATATGGTCTATTTATGATTCGCAGTGCAGAATAAAACTATCACACGGTTGCTAACTAATGTCTCCGCACTTGGGCATATTAGCAACGCACTGCTATCCCCAATGTCATCAGATTCACAGGATGCACTATTGACGTTTACGCGGCGCCCTGTAGACAGTTGATAGACGCACAGCAGACAGCTGATAGTCGCGCCTTCCGCCCTCGAAAAGACAAACAACTTGGAGATTAGTTCGCGTCTATCAGCTGCATGCGGGGCGCCGCGCAGTGATACGAACTAACAGAAACGTAGTGCCTGGCGGTAATGGCGTCTGACTTTTTTCAGAAAGGAGTATATGATGCAAACGTATCACGCTTTTGAACACAAATTGTTTTTAGAAGAAAAACACTTTATTTCCGTGACCCCAGCCAGCTTCCTGAACTATTTTCCTATCGTCCAACACCGGACCAGAACTCGTGTCACAGAACGCTGTCAGGGGTAAGTCAGTGATGATCGCACACACTAGAGGTGAGGGTGAAATAGAGATTCATGTCAAAAAAGCCGAACTATCTCTTTAACTCTTTGACTGCCAGCCATTTTCGGAAAAGGTAACCCCATACTGCCAGCTGATTTACAGAATTTTACCGATCTTTCAAGCTCCACAGAAAATGTTGTGTTAGGACTATGGAAACGCGGATACTACCAAATGAAAGATTGAAGTCACATCTTTCATCTAAAAAAAAAAAAGTTTGTTTCTACCTTATTCGGATCTTCAGTAATCAACAATAGAAAACAGCTTCGTTTCACCCAAATCCTCTATTTTCTTCCAAAATACGGAGAAATCAAGCTTTTTGTGAAACGATGTTATTTCATGCACTCTAGTGAATTTGGCACTTTTTTTTTTTTTGCATGAGTGATTCTACAAACACCTAAATTTCTATAAAACACTACCCCAACAATAAAAAATGTTTTTTGATTGCAAAATAACAGTTTATTTACATTCAACAGTAGCAATCCGAACAAACAATTTGGAAAACTCTTTGCAAACTATTTACACGTGCGCAACAGTTTTTGTCAGTCTGCTTCTGCATGGACTGATTTGCGTAGAGGTTGGTATGATGAACGATGTGCTGGAGAAGTTCATCCGTGATGAAGAGCTCCAGGATGTCAGCTGGCAGGTGGGAATTCAGCTCTGCTGCAGCATCCCTTGGTCCTGGTTTTGCAGCAAAGGGGAAGATGGTTGGCTGCCAGCCGAATTCATCAACTTCAAGCCAGCCAGAATCTTTGGGATCTGCAAATATACATTTCAATATCATATCATTTTAGAGCAGTGTGATGCAATGTGTGTGTGTGTGTGTGCATATGTTTACCTTTTTTTCTTGGGTGTATTGGTTGATGCACATTCTGTAAATTATAGACGTTTACCATCAAATATTTTATTAGTGCTGTGGAGAATCTTTTCTTTTTACCTTTGTTCTGCTCACTGTGAGAGGTCACTTTGGGCCCTATGAGGAGGAGCTGAAAGAAACATATACAATTACAATACTATCGAAAGACTTTCCTTTTATTGTTGCGGTGTATTGAAAATGTTTTTTTGTTTTGTTTTGTTTTTACCTTTCTTTGTCGTAGAACCAGCGGTCGGACGTTGCTGTGAGCACGATCTATAAAATATACATTTACGTTTGTATAGGTAATAGATGTTTTAGTGTTTATCAGCACATTATACACGCTGCTAGCAGATCGCCCGAAAAGTATTCTTACTAGCAATCTCTTAGCATGTTAGCGCTTACCTTCACGTTCTTTGGAAGACTGTCCAAGACTGTCTTGCATAGTAGTCGTCATCGTCCGATGAAACGTCATCTGTGCAGACGTGCTCGGTTGTGCACCACATTTCTCCGGTGTTAGCATCGCTAGCTGGTGGGGCCTTAGGACGTTATTAGCATCGCTAGCCGGTGGGGCCTTAGGACGTGTTCGAAACGGCCGCGTCACCGCTTCAACTATGACTTAACCCCGTCATCACTGTGCTCTTGAGCACTGGTCGATGCTTTTGAGCTTTGAAAATAAGGATCAAGCGTGAGCTGCTTGCCATCTGTAGCCTTTTCGACTCCCTTAGCCAAGTTAGCCATTCTCTCCCCCTCAACACTGTAGCTCAGCCTCTCTTCTTCTACTGTTGTCTCCTACCCGATCTTGTCCAAAAGACTCATCACAGCCATCTAGTGGCCAGGAATACTCATATAGTAACCCGATCGGCTTGATACTTGGAGCACAGCTGCCCAAGGCTTTCCTCCACCCGTTTCCATAAAAAAAAATAGTAGACGTTAATTAACGTCTATGGCGGCCAATCCTAGGATTATACTGAACGTTTTTAAACGTTTATGGCGGTCAAAGAGTTAATTACCGCCTCACCCCAGGCTGACGGTACACAACTGCCACACAGTGGCCATTTCTCATAATGCATTTAGAAGCGTCAAGTCAGCTGTGATCTGAAACTTCTGTGATAATTTATTGTCTGGAATGCCCACAACGAGTTTATCTCAGATTTGTTCATCTCTCTTATCACCAAACTCACAATTCTCTGCCAACTCGTACAAAGCTCTGATCATCGAACTTCTTCAACACGATGTCGTAATCCTTTTTCTATTCTTCGACCTCAAACTCGAAGGAACTGAATATTTTTTTCAGATTCACTGCCCATGCATAAATGAGTGAACTGACATGGACTTCACCGTCCTCGTTCAATTTCGTCGCCGTTCGAAAGCGTGAAAATCGTTGTTTCCGCTCCCGCCATTCTCCAGGGCTCATGAATTTAGAAGGAGCAGAAGTCTACATGGATGACATCCTTGTCCATGGCGAAACAGAGGAGATCCATGACAGACGCCTGGAGCAGGTGGTGATAGAGGCAGCCGGTCTCACGTTCAACAAAGACAAGTGAAAGTTCAAACAGCAGCAGATTTGTTTTCTGGGACACGTTTTTGATGAGAATGGGGTCAGACCTGATCCTAGAAAGGTAACGGGCATAAAAGACTTTCCACAACCTCAGAACGCGTCCGAGCTCAAGCGGTTCCTTGGAATGGTGAACTACGTGACCAAGTTCATCCCAGACTTATCCACCACAGGTCAACCACTGTATGAACTGCTTAAAGGGACAGTTGAATGGCTGTGGGGATCAGCACAACAATCCGCATTAGAGAGACTGAAGAGAGCATTAATGTCAGCACCGGTACTCACCTTGCAACCAGACCCACCGTGGTGTCAGTTGATGCCAGCAGTTATGGACTTGGCGCAGTCCTGCTTCAACAGCATGGAGAGGATTGGAAACCTGTCGCATACTGTTACAGGAAACTCAAAGATGCTGAAACGTATGGAGGACCAAAAGTGCCAACATTAAATAAATAAATACACCATTAAATAATTAAATAAAAGTGTCATTGTCATTTATTAATTAAATGTGTCAAATAAATTCCCTATGATATTTATTCATTTCTCTATTTAATTATTTCATGATCACTGTGTTGTGCGGTGTTTTGTGAATTTATTTTATCTGTCAAACTTGCCCATCAAAGTTAGTGGGAGGAGCTAAAGCCTGATTCACTCAATCTTGTCTAATGACTGCTTCGTTCTGGAGTGGTTAGAAACCTGGCGGCTACGGTGATGGATTTTTTTTTTTTTTTTTTTTTTTTTTCTCTCTGATATAGAGTGATCGAGGCTTGTTGTTGTGCAAAATCAACATCAAAATAAAAGTGATATAAATGTATGTGGCGCTCGCTCCCAGGCAAAAAGAATAAAAATTTTAGACCATCTCTCAAAATTTAAGGCAGATATTTGTCTCCTACAAGAAACCCACTTACAAAAATCTGAAGAAAAATTATTTATAGATAAAAATTTTAGTCAAGTTTACTCTGCCTCCTATAATAGACAAAGAGGTGTCTCTATACTTATACATAAGAATTTATTCTTTACTCTAAATAATATAGTAATAGATTTAGAGGGCCGATATATTATTATCCAGATAACTATATTTAATAAAGTATATACAATTGGTAATTTATATGCCCTAAATAATGATGACCCGGATTTTTTCCATGAATTTTTCTCTCGGTTACTCGATTTAGCAACAAATTCTATTATTATTGGAGGTGATTTTAACACGGTCTTAAACCCATTAATAGATCGTTCTAATAATACGATATATACAAGGCGATTACGATCCACTAAAGTAATACAGTAGATGAATATATGGAGGATTTTGGCCTCAGCGATGGCTGGAGACTTCAAAACCCAACTAAGAAGGAATTTACTTTCTTCTCTGCGGTGCACCGATCATTCTCAAGAATTGATTTTTTCCTTACAAATAATTCTATTGTTGATAAAACTGCTATAAAAATACATTCTATAATTATAAGTGATCATGCACCAGTCTCCCTCACTCTACAAATTGACTCTACCTTTAAACTACCCCCGATATGGCGTTTTAACATCTCACTACTGAAAGACGTAGAGTTTGATAAAATTATTAGAAGGGAATGGGCAGATGTTTTGGAAATAAATGACTCTCCAAATATATCTCCATCTCTTCTCTGGGAAGCAGGGAAAGCGGTAATTAGAGGGAAATTATATCATATTCAACTTATAAAAAGAAACAGGATCAAAAATTAGAAAAATACCTGGAAGATAAAATTAAACAACTAACGGATGAATATGCATTAAACCCAAATAATCAAATATGGATAGAACTACAGAATATAAAAATACAGTTAGATAACATGTTATCTAAAAAGACAGAGTTTTAATACAACAGTTGAGATATAAGAATTTTGAACATAATAAATCAGGTAAATTTCTGGCAAATCAACTTCAACGGAATCGGGAAAAATCTCTTATAACGGCTATTAAAGATATAAATGGTGAATGCACACAATCACCAGAAGAAATTAACCATATTTTTTATAACTATTATCGAAATCTATACTCAGAAATTAATAGACCTAATCCTGAACATATTGAGGTATTCCTAAATAGCTTAAATATACCTCAGTTATCTACTGAACATAAAGATATTCTCGATACCCCGCTTACTATAGATGAGTTGTATCGTGCTTTAGACAGTATGCCTAATGGCAGAGCACCTGGTCCAGACGGCTTTCCGGCTATATTTTTTAAACATTTCTGGTTAATGTTTGCTCCATTATTTCTAAGAGTAGTAACTGAAATTAAAAGTAAGGGTGATATACGTCAAGATATGAATATAGCAGCAATTAAACTTTTATTAAAGCCAGAAAAAGACCCCACCCTCCCGTCAAGTTACCGACCGATATCACTAATTAATACCGATATTAAAATTATCGCTAAGGCCTTGGCATCTCGACTAGAGACAGTAATCTCGACAATTATTCATAGCGATCAAACAGGTTTTATTAAAGGTCGTCATTCTACTAATAATATTAGGAGGCTCTTTAACTTGATTAGTATGTCACAGCGGTATGATAAAAAGGCAGTTATTTCGCTGGATGCAGAAAAAGCCTTCGATAAAGTTAACTGGTCCTTCCTCTTTGCTGTCTTAAATAAATTCGGCTTCGGGGAGTCATTCATTCAATGGGTCTCAATATTATATGATTCTCCTAAAGCTACAGTTACTGCTAATGGGATTACATCACAGAGTTTTACTCTACAAAGGGGTACAAGACAAGGGTGCCCAATGTCTCCTTTATTATTTGCTATATTTATTGAGCCGCTTGCATTAGCTATACGTCAGGATAGACGGATCCAAGGAATCCACTCCGGGACAATAGAACATAAAATTAATCTATATGCCGTTGATATATTACTCTATTTAGAAGAACCTGCTATCTCGTTAGGGGAAGCATTTAACTTAATAACTAAATTCTCTCACTTATCAGTTTACTCTATTAACTGGACAAAATCAACATTATTACCTATTACAGAAAATCCATGGAACCCTACAAGTCGCTGTGGGGGCCCGCCGGGCCTCGTTCTGCGGCCTTGGGCTCGGGGGTGTGGGCCGGGGCTGGGGCGGGGGTGTTCCGGGCGTCTGGGTCGGCTCGCCGACCGGTGTCCGCTCGGGTGGCTTGGGGGTGGCCTTGGTGCTGGGTCGTGGCGGGTGGCGGGTTTGGGTGGGGTGCGGGGGGGTCGTGGGGGGATGGGGGCTGGGGACCGGTGGGGCGCTGTGGGGGCCCGCTGGGCCTCGTTCTGCGGCCTTGGGCTCGGGGATGTGGGCCGGGGCTGGGGCGGGGGTGTTCCGGGCGTCTGGGTCGGCTCACCGACTGGTGTCCGCTCGGGTGGCTTGGGGGTGGCCTTGGTGCTGCCGCGGCCTGGGGATTTGGGGGGGGGGGGGCGGTGCTCGCTTTGCTGGACCGCGGTTGACGGCTTCTTTCTTTGGTGGTGGTCCTTATGCATGCCAGATCCGTCGCACCAGCATCTACTGAAACTCAACAGAAGTAGCCTCTCCCTCCCACAGCCCCTTGAATCAGTGGGTGCTGGTGTCTGTGGATCTCACTTTGCTTTATCTATCCTTCCCTCCTTCCTCTCTTTAGCTTTTCCTCTGGTCACTTGAGATCTCAATTTATTGGAAGTTTGAGGTTTCTGGGGTTGGCATAAGACTCTGGTTTTGTAACCACGCAGGAGGGGTTTGGTTGGTGCTGGATTTCACTTTGATGGATTGGATGTACTGGCTTCTATGGATCTCACTCTGCCTCATCGATCCTTCCCTCCTTCCTCTCTTTAGTTTTTCCTCTGGTCTCTTGAGATCTCGCTAATTTGTTGGAATTTAGAGGCTTCCGGGGTTGGCGTAAGACTTTGATTTTGTAACCATGGGGAAGGCAGGAAGTGTTTGGTCGGTGCTGGATTTCACTTTGATTTATCTTTCTTTTCTCTTTATTTTTTCTGACCTTTTCTCTGGTCTCCTGACCATTTGAACCTCACGACTCTGGCAAGATTCTGAAGTACCTGGTTAAGGCGAAGGGTAATGGGATATTTACAAGGTTTTAGGTGAATTAATGAGTATAAATTTATACGTATTTGCACGCAAACGCACTCGCGCAAACGCACGCAAACGCACACACACACAAAAAGAAGAAAAAATAACAATAAAAATAAAAAAAATAAAAGTGATATTTCTTCTATTTCAATAAAGTACAATTTTGCCTTGTAGGTGTTTCCATTGAAGAGTGATTTGTTTCTGAGGTGTAGTTCTCATAATGTCCTGCCTCGATTCTCACAAGATCTCGCAGTTCATGTAGGTGGTTACTGGTCACATTATGCAAGGTCACAAGAATAAATTGTTTGCGTGTTTCAGACTTGATACATTTAAGGGATTTTAAATATATCTTCTATTATAAAAAAATATTATAGATAGATGCAGGGAGATTTAAGAAGTATTTGTTTATGATGCCTGGAAACTGCAGTGGCGTGGGCAGCAAGTGAAACAGCGACATCCGCTGGATTTTAGGTCCACACGAGTGTGGACTTTGCTTTGGAATGTGATAGTTTACTGTTTGAAGTGCTCTCGAATTAAAGTTGAGCTGAATTTAAATTTGCTACTATTGTTAGTAACGTTTTACATTCATAAATGCAAATTCAGTTTGTTTTTTTGTTTTTGTTTTTTTGTTGCAATGTTTTGATCGCTTAGGTGATGTTTGTTGTTGGACTTGCAGCAGTTGTTCAATAGAGCACTTAGAAAGTGGCGGACTGGCCACCATTGTGGCTTCTCACTGAGCCACTGATCTCTATGTAGTGTTGGATGGCTGACGGCTGGCCGCCCTGTGGCTTCAGGGCACTGACTAGAAAAAAATAAAATAAAATAAATGGAGCGGCGGCAGCCTTGGCTATTTCGTTAAACCGCTTTATGCATAATAAGACTTGTTGTGCCCTTGGGAAGCAATTGGGACACAAACGCAAGTAGCCCTGTACTTCCTACTTCCTTTTCTCCGTGACCGGGCGGAGTCACATGACTAGTAGGAAATACGGAAAAAAGTGTTTCCATTAAAATTTTGCGAAGTACTTCAGTTTCAACACGTCCCAAAAAGGACCTCATGAAAGAGTAAATTTAAGTATAATGGAAACGCACCTATTTAGGTGAAAAGCGCCACCCAGCCTATCAATTCTGTTTATTGGCTATTCACTCCGCATCAATTGACTATTCTGAAATGGATTTGGCTTGACTTGGTGAGCAGATTTACCAATCAGGTGTTAGGACCTGCCCACCAAACTTTGATGGGCGAGTTTGACAGATAAAATAAATTCACGAAACACCGCAACACAGTGACCATGAAATAATTAAATAGATAAATAAATAAACAAATGAATAAAATAATAATCATTGGGAATTTAATTAATGACACATTTAATTAATAAAGGACACATTTAATTAATTGACACTTTTATTTAATTATTTAATGGTGTATTTATTTAATGTTGGCATTTTTAGTCCTCCATAGAAACGAGGTATGCACAGATTGAAAAGGAATGTTTTGCCAGTGTGTGGGCATGTGAACATTTTGACAAATACTTGTTTGGGATGTATCATTTCAAACTTATTACCGATCACAAGCCCTTAGTACCCTTAATGAACTGCAAAGACTTCGATAATGTTCCCATAAGATGTCAGAGGCTTCTTATTAGATTGATGCGCTTTAATGCAGAAGCTGTATACGCCCCGGGAAAGACCTTCGCGGTGGCGGATGCTCTTTCCAGAGGCCCGATTCAAGGTGAAGGAGACATGTACACTAAAGATGTAGCAGCACACGTTGACTTCATCTTGAGACATCTTCAAGGTACCCCACAGAGAATGGGAAAGATAAGAGAACACGCTGAAGAGGACCCCCAACTTCAGCTAGTAAGGGAGTTTATTCAGTCAGGGTGGCCTGAGTATGAAAAACAGGTACCTGAGGCAATCAAAGATTTTTACCAAGTGAGGGGGGAGCTGTCAATGGTTGAGGGGCTAGTTACTAGGGGAAACCGTATCATTATTCCCAGCACAATGAGTAAGGAGATCATAGACAAGATTCATGATGGGCACCAGGGGTTGGTGAAATGTAGAGAACGAGAAAATCAGTCAATGTGGTGGCCAAGAATTTCACAGGACATTGTGAAGAAAGTGACTCAATGTAACTTTTGCAGAGAGAACAGAAGCACACAGAGAGTCAAGTCAGTTACCATCTAGGCCATGGCAAAAGATAGGCATAGATCTGTGTGAACATAAGAAAAAGTCATATCTGGTAGTGTCAGACTACTATTCTAGGTACATCGGGATTCTACATGTACCGATGATTACAAGTGAGCAAGTCATTGGCAAGCTAAAAGCTACATTTGCACGTTACGACATTCCAGACAGCTTTGATGACATACAGAGCTACAACATCGTCATCCACGGGAGTGAGTCCTGCTGAGCGGTTGTTGGGTCGAAAAATTAGAATGACGCTTCCCACTTTGTCCATGAACTTGGATCCAAGATGGCCAGACAAAGACAAAGTTCAACAAATGGATGCAGCCGCAAAACAAAGGCAGGCTTACTACTACAATCGCAGCAACGGAGTGAGAAATCTTCCGCAGCTGATTCCAGGGGACAAGGTTCTCATGAAGCTGGATAATGAGAGACAGTGGACGTCACCAGTTACGGTGGTAGGAGCCAGTTCTACTCCGATCTCCTACTTGGTGGAGTCTACTCAAGGAGGACTGTATAAACGGAACAGACGTCATCTTCTGAGTGCACCTGCAATACCCGCAGGTAACGGCCAACTTGTTGAATGTTCAGTTGGTGAATATAATACTCTAATTGTTAATAAATACCAGTGAAGTTAATTTTATTTGTCCGGATTTGGATAAAAGCTCGACGTATTGAACAGGAATGATTATTTTTGCATATAAGTAAGTCGGGAAAATTTTTGTTTTGCAATAAATGCTAGAAAGTATATTGTATCTTAAAAGGGGGTAATGTGATATATGTGATTTACTATTGTCCGTCAAGTATACACTCTGGCTCGAGCGAGCGACAAGGGGAGTTAAGGAAGTAGTTGACGGTTGGATGTGTGTGCGTAAAGTTGCGTGGTGGACTAATAAAACAGCGTTTTCTGGAGAACTGACGAATTCACTTTATTTGATGTACAAACATCACAGAGGGAGAGGGATGGAAGGAGAGGGAGGGAGGGAGAGAGAGAGAGAGAGAGAGAGAGAGAGAGAGAGAGAGAAATGGGGTGGGGTTGGTGGAGAGAGAGAGAGAGAGAGAGAGAGAGAGAGAGAGAGAGAGAAATGGGGTGGGGTTGGTGGAGAGAGAGAGAGAGAGAGAGAGAGAGAGAGAGAGAGAAATGGGGTGGGGTTGGTGGAGAGAGAGAGAGAGAGAGAGAGAGAGAGAGAGAGAGAGAGAGAGAGAGAGAGAGAGAGAGAGAGAGAGAGAGAGAGAGAGAGAGAGAGAGAGAGCAAGGGGGTGGGGGTGGGGGTGGGGGGTGTGGGTGGTGGAAGTGGGGTGGCGTTAGCATTTTGTCACCCAATCAGGGCAGTTTCTATTGTGACTCATCATCCCGATGTCAGTTTTGGGATGCAAATGAATATGTCTGCCCCCGTAGAAGCCCCGACATTTCGAAAACTATTCTGTCAAATATTGTGTGAATTTTCAGCGACGTGGGAGAGAATGGACAAGAATACAAGCAGTCTACCCCTTCACCATCCTTAATTTAGCAAATGCCTGGAGGACGGTAACGGTTAGCTTGGCTAGTTATCCAGTTATCTGGAAAGGACCGGGTTCATGCTATCCTCGTGTATCAAACTCCCTCATTTTGCGAGCGCGCAAAATATATTTTATGTGGATGTGCTCGACTGCTATGCTCGCTTTATTTGATAAGTGGGAAAGGCAGAATCATAATATGGATTAACCGCAACACCTTTGGACCCAAACCATTGTCAGAACCTTCACAGGTGAGTTGAATTGTGCACGTCCTGATAAAGCTGAGCTAACCTGCTATGTATCAAGCACGAGTTATTCACATAGCCCAGGGTATATACTGTATTATAAAACATGGTGCATTTGGTTGTAGTCCTTGATAATATTTAATACTAATAATGCTGTGGCGGGCGGCACGGTGGACGACTGGTTAGCACGTCTGCCTCCCAGTTCTGCGGACTCGGGTTCGAGTCCCAGCTCCGGCCTTCCTGGGTGGAGCTTGGGTATTCTCCCTGTGCCTGCGTGGGTCTTCTCCGGGTACTCCAGTCTCCTCCCACATTCCAAAGACATGCATGGTACGTTAATTGGGCGATCCGAATTGTCCCTAGGTGTGCGTGTGAGTGTGGATGGTTGTAAGTCTCTGTGTGCCCTGCAATTGGCTGGCAACCAGTCCAGGGTGTCCCCCGCCTACTGCCCAAAGCCAGCTGAGATAAGCTCCAGCACCCCCCGCGACCCTTGTGAGGAATAAGCGGTCAAGAAAATAGATGGATGGATGAATGCTGTGGCGTTACAGTGTTGTGTACCCACCCCTGCAACCGAATGTATAATTAGACCAATGTTATTTTTGTATTGGTTTCAATCAAATATGCAGATGTCTGCACACCAAACTGTTAATTTTTCCAATGTAGTTTGAATGCTGTATAAATAATCTCTTCATTTTTCCTATGCTCTCCACTTGAAAAAAAAATAATAATAAAAAATCAACATATTCAAACCATTTACTGCTCATTCATAGCGGTTAATATTTTACACATTACACAAAATTACCAATTTAAACAGAATTCCATATATTATGCAGTGATGTCTCTGCATTTGGGGCCAGTGGGGCCAGGCCCCACGAGATGGCGCTGTTGAGCACAATGCAGGCTTATAATTGGTCTTCTTTATAGCAAATAAGGGTGGCACGGTAGTCGAGTGGTTAGCACGTCCGCTTCCCAGTTCTGAGGTCTCCGGTTCGAGTCCAGGCTCGGACCTTCCTGGGTGGAGTTTGCATGTTCTCCCCGTGCCCGCGTGGGTCTTCTCCGGGTACTCCGGTCTCCTCCCACATTCCAAAGACATGCATGGCAGGTTAATTGGGCGCTCCGAATTGTCCCTAGGTGTGCGTGTGAGTGTGGATGGTTGTTCGTCTCTGTGTGCCCTGCGATTGGTTGGCGACCAGTCCATGGTGTCCCCCGCCTACTGCCCAGAGCCAGCTGAGATAGGCGCCAGCAGCCCCCACGATCCTTGTGAGGAATAAGCGGTCAAGAAAAGGGATGGATGGATATAGCAAATAATTATACAATTTTATTTTATCAAGACTAATCCATTCAAACAAATTCATTTTCTAATTTCATTAGAAAAAAATATATGTATAATACAAAGCCAAGTTCAAAGGCGTAACTTTCAAAACAGGAACGACTGAAATAGGGCTGGCCCCATGAGCGTGTGGTTAAACTTTACTCTGAACAATATTTGGGATCCAAGACGTCTTTTTCTCGCTCATTACGTCAGCAAATTCCCATTGAAATAAACGAAGACAGCTTCCGGTTATGCACGGGATACGTCATCACGATCACGTGACCAGGAACATGGTGTCCTACACCGTAGGATCGAATTCGGACACTTAATTGGTTTAAAATAAAATTCAGGGAATAAGATGCCAAAGACATTTGCACTTTTATTCTTTGTACATAATGTTAAATCCAATACTGAAAAATGATTAATAAGTGTTGTATTGCTTTAAGTTATGAGCCATTCAAATCACAGTGCGCATGTCACAAGCTGCTCTCAATAGACAGCCATGGGGCCACATTAACTGGGCCCATCATCCAATTAAAATATAGGACTGATGTCACGTGACGTCAAGACCCAATCAATCAACCCACGCTCAGTGTTGGGGGACAGCAGCCGCAGTATACAGCAGTAAGCTAGATTGGTTTTCATCGGAAGCAAAAAGAATTTTTTTTTAGCGCATGCGCAATGGCTGAGGGGCAGAACACATTGCTGGCTGTATAGACACAGAATACACGAAGAAAGTTAGCGGGTGAAATAGTCACTATTTAAGCACTTTAACGGCCGAAGGGCGGAGGAGGTTTACGGAGAAGCTTAATGTATGTATTGGCGACAAAACTGAAACTATTGAAAGACCATACGAAACGTGGGATGATTTGCTCCGACTCACCTGTTTCCTGGCCACAAATCTGCTTTGGGGACATTTACTCTTATTTAATACAAAGCCCTGTGTAAATCTGGGTAATTAGTCTTCATTGAAGTGTTTTTTGTGGCGCCGAAGAGAAGGAGGATCTATCGCATTATATTTAAATTTGTGGAAGTACGTTACTCCAGAACCAACCCCCGAAACACTCACCAGTCAACAATCATTAGTTCTGCGGCTGAGCGATTATGGAAAATAATCTAATTGCGATTTCCCCCCCCCCAAGAATTGCGATTGCGATATCATGTGCGATTAATTTTTTTTCAAGGTCCTTTTCAATGATTTTTTTTTTTTTTACCCAACAAAAAGTTAATTCCAATAAACAATATCAGTACAATTATATGTTACAGAATCTTAAGATAAAGGCAAATGAAGCCTTTTAATATAATTTTTTTCTAGTGATACACAATATGAAAAATTTCAACCGATACGATAACCGATAATTTCCAGCTTTGTATGGCTGATACTGATACAGATAACCGATAAATTTGTTTTTATATTTAATATAGCCTTCATATAATCCGCAATTTGGGCATTCAGGAATGGCAAAACTGATGTTTTAGTAGCTCTGATTATAACAAAACAAATGTATTTCTTTCAAATGTGTATTTATTTTCTATATGAAATAGCTAACAGATAATTACACAAAATAAAAAGTTAATTTTAAAATTAATAAAGAACTACAATTGGTTTATCTAGAAAAACAAAACATTCATGTATGTATGCAGAAGGAATGCATTTATTCAAACCTAAGTGCAATAGTACATGAGGATGAGGTAGGTGAACGTTTGGTAAAGTTATATGCATTGATATTTGTCAACCTTAATTAAAAAAAATAAAATGAAATCAAGCAAATAGACAAAAGTGCATACAGGTTTACAGAATTACTGGTATTGCAGCAACCCTTGTGGGCATGTGGCTGGTTATGTAGTTTCCCATGGTCTGGACGAGCCGTGAAGGTAACACAGACTTAAAAAAAACCCACATAAATAAGCTGTATACATTAGCGTGTTGTGTTTTGTTGTGTTGTGGCTTGGTTATGGCTGACAATAACTGGCATTAAACAGTTAGTTCACTGCATAGATTGATCATTTCATAAACGCTACAGTATTAATGCTTTGACTGCCCTGGGCATAGTAGAGATTTCTCTGAAAATTTACAAGTTAAAAATAAAATAACATGATACGCATCCTTGAAAACCCCCACCCTGAACTGCGGTGAGAGGTGTAGCGTTAGTCCGTTTTTGTCAATCAAGCTGTGGCCACTTGGGAGGATGCAACATGGCTCCAAATGTGCTATTAACTTGCTAAAAACTGGGTCAGCTACAAAAAAAACGGCTGCTTGTCTAGCGCTATGAATGCCATAACTTTGGCGTTAATGCCTTTAGATTTGTTGTTGCTGCCTTGCTGGCTTGATAGGTTAGCGCCGTTAGCCTAGCAACATTAGCTGCTGTGGCTGTGCCTCCTTCACATTCGTTCAAAACGGCTTTGACATGATGACAGATTTCAGGTGAGCAAAAGCTTTCTTTCCCCCGCTGAAAATGTTTTAATCTTTTGCCATGGAGAAAAACCACCACACTGGTGAGGAGGACATGTTGATTGCTACGTGCTAGTGTAATAGAGTAGTGTGGGCAAAGCGAGGCCGGCCTGTTGTTTTTTTTTTTTTGTTTTGTTTTTTTTTCTCTTTAAAACACTGGTTCTGTCTACAAGAGCAGAGGCGTGATAGATGACGCGATCAGCACGACCTGGTCTATACATGACGTAAGCAGCGTTACAAACAGTGTACAGACTTTAATAAATCTATTGGACCTTTTTTATCGGCTAATATCGGCCGATAAAAAATGACGTCATATTTTCCCAAATTGGTCGATATCTTATCTGTTCGATAAATATTGTGCATCTCTATTTTTTTCTACTAGTTACAATTTTGGCGGCCCGGCCGCCTCCCCGCGACACCGCGGCTCCAAATTCAGTGAACCAGAACCGTAAAATTAAAAGACTCAACCGATTTTTACTAGGCAACAGGCTTTGCATTGATTACTTGATACAATACTTAATGATTTTCATCTTCCCAAAATCTGAACACAGATCAATGTGGGTAAAGTTGCCATACAGTCATTCAACCACCCCACCACTAATACAGATTGCCCTACTATTACTATTGAATTTTACTCAATAACAAATTTCTCTCTTTGTGTTTCTTTAGGTGCAGTAACCTGATCAATTCCCAGATTGGAATATTTTTTATGGACAACTTTTGAATTTGAATTTCCCACAATGGTTCAACCAAAGGATCCAAACTGTTCAGCAAGGAGACATCTTTTCTTAGGAGGAAGTACTTGTTAGGTTGTGATTTTTTTTATTTTTTGGCTGGGGAAATGATATACAGAAAAATCACACAATTTTAAGATGTCTGTGTGCCAAGATTTGTTTCTGGTACAAACATAAAAAAAGAAAAAAAAAGAAAAACAATCTTAAGTGCATTATTACGTTTTCTAAAAGCCATTGCAGGCTATTGAGGAGGGGAGACTGTGTGGCATTGGAGACACGTAGTTGGAAGGGCAAGCCCGCATGCAAACTTGGATTGCTGCTGACATGGTAGAAAAATGTAATCAGTGTAGACACTGTGGTCAGATAAAGTAATCTTCACAAAAGCTGGTTGAGTTCACCTTTGTTCTCACCTTATCCCTCTGCAAATTATTTGAAGTTCTGTAATAGTTTTTAGTTGTTCAGTGTAATTTTGCTCATGAAAATGTAATTGATATGGATACCAATGGAATATGCCCAGACAGTTTTCTAAAGTTCAGCGCCATCTGTTCCTTTTTGCCAATCTAATGTCTGGTGTAGCTCATAGGTCAGGTGGTCTGACTCAACTGCTGTTAATTATTAGAAATGACCACACGTAGGAAGAACCAATGACTGTTGGGTCTAATATGAATGTTGGACGGAAAGCAAGTTGTTTTTATTCCAATTAATTTTTTTTTCTGAAACGGTTGCATATGCTCTGAATTCAGCTCTCTGTTTAGTACTTGTATATGACTCTCAGATAAAAACAATCACATTTTCAAATTTGGCTCATCTTCTAAGCAAGTGCAATTCACAAGGAAAAGTTAAAGGATAACTGATTATTATTATTACTATTATTATTGACAATTTCAAAGGGTTAGGGTTAACCTCTGTCTACAGGTGTGTGTTATTCAACTCACTTATTTTGATCAAACCAACAGATCACACTTGATGTTAATATGTTTTCTGGGTAACACTATAATTGCACTTCTGTCAACATTTTCACAAGCCGTTTGGACGACATCCATGGATATTGTGGCTGGGGAAACTCAACTTTTTTTTTTTTTATGGTGTTGCTATCAGGATTTCTGACACTTCTTGAAGGTCACCCATTTTTGACCCATTGAAAGGAAACTGTTCGCGCCCATATCTCTCTTAATTTGTTTTATATGAAATGTTGTTCTCTAAATGCGCATGTTGTTTCTATGAATCATAGATTGAATTCCAAATGTACAAATCAACTAGGCAGATCAGTAGGAAGGAACATTTAACTGAATGAAGTCTCCCACAGCATTGCAGCTGAGAACCAAAACCTCACTGCACACATAGGAAGGGATGCCCGGTGGCAGTAATCAGAGTGAAGGGCAGGGTCAAGTCTCTTCTCCCCTGCCCCATTCTGTAAACCTGTCCAGCAGACCACTGCGATCCTCACGCTACGTTCCTGTGTCAGCAGCAACTTTCTTCTTGGTTGGCTCAACCACACTGTTCTTCTGCTTCACGTAAGTGTTTTACAACCATGCACGTATGGGAATGGGCTCAAAAAATGCAGCACGCACACACGCACGCATGCACACGCGCACCCGCATCCTTGTACATATATCTTTGTGAGGACATCCATTGACATAATGCATTTCCTAGACTCTTACCCTAACCTTAACCATAACAACTGATTGCCTAATCCTTACCCTAACCCCAACCGTAACCCAATTCAAACCTAAACTCTAAAACCAAGTCTTGACCTTCAAAAAGAGGTCTTGCGAAGTGAGGACCGGCCAAAATGTCCTCATTTCACAAAAATGTGCTCATTCTGTTGGATAAAGACGTATTTTGGTCCTCACAATGTAGTATGTACAAGAACGCACACACAGACACACGAACATCCTTGTACATATATCTTTGTGAGGACATCCATTGACATAATGCATTTCCTAGACCTTTACCTTATCCCCAACCCCAATTTTTTCTATGAATTTTTATATGTAAAAATTTCCATTTGAGCTCGATAGCTTCCAGGTCATGTAACCAATTTTTTCAAAATCAGTATGTGATAGTAGTGCTGTGTGTGCCGCATGAGATACGCCTTGTTTTTCAATTTCAGATTTTACAATATTTTCTATGAATTTTGATATGAAAAAAATTAGCATCTGAGCTCAATAGCTTCCAGGTCATGTGACCTCCAGACTAAAAATGGTATGGGATAGTAGTGCTTGGCTTCGCGCATGAGATAGGCCTCTTATTTTTCAATTTCACATCTGTCAATATTTTCTGTGGAGTTTTATATTTAAAAACTAAAAAAATTTCCACGCAAATTTTGGATGTGACTACTGACTTGCAAGGTGGAAAGCCGCATGTACTAAACAGTTTGCCAAATCCTGTTGAAATCAAGTCAGTTCTGGGTCACTTCCTGTTGATTTTAGGGCATCACGGGTCACTTCCTGTTGAAATCATTTCACTTCCTTTTTTAATCAGGCCACTTCTGGGTCACTTCCTGTTGAAATCAAGTCACTTCCTGTTGAAATCAGGTCACATCTGGGTCACTTCCTGTTGAAATTAGGTCATTTCCAGTTGAAATCAGGCTAGGTCTGGGTCACATCCTGTTGAAATCAGGCCACTTCCTGTTGATTTTAGGTCACTTCCTGTTGATTTTAGGCCACTTCCAGGTCACTTCCTTGTTGAAATCAGGTCACTTGCTATTGATTTTAGGTCAGTTCTGGGTCACTTGCTGTTGAAATTAAGTCACTTCCTGTTGAAATCGGGTCTTACGGGTCACTTCCTATTCAGGTCGGGTAATTTTCTGGTGAGAATAACTGGCGTACCTACCTAATCAATTGGCCAAGATGGCCGCCGCTATGTGCAGTCGGGGGCCGAGAATCCTGGGTGCACCTAATCATTTGGCCAAGATGGCCGCTGCTCTGAGTGGGCGGTGGTGCAAGAATCCCAGGTGTAATCGAACCAATTGGCCAAGATGGCCGCCGCTCTGTGTGGGCGGGAGTGCGTGTCAAGATGCGATCAGTGACCCCTGCATGATCGGTGACCCGCATGTGCAGAAGATCGGTCATCTGCTTATTATTGATCACAAAGCGACAATCCGACGAAGCATACACGGTCAGTTGGCCATCATTGTTCTGAGTTTGTGTTTGACACTGACTTGGGCGAATCACTCTGGCAGCAGTGCGTGTCCTCCTCACATGTGGCAATTTTTAAATTTTTTTTTTTTTTTTTTTTTTTTTTTTCTTTTTCCGTGGCCCGGCTCACTGGCCCTTCAGACCGGCGGCCCACCAGGGATTTCCCCGGTACCCCTGTGGGTCGGTCCGCCCCTGTTTTTCACTATATCTCCCGAACCTTACATCCAACGGGGAACATACGGGTATTCGCGGATTCGTCTCAACGAGACCTTTCCAACAGTGCCTGTCCCGTTGCTCCACGACATTGCATTCCGGACATAGAAGAATAGACACTGTGCTGTATAATTAAGTACAGTAAATAATAATAAAAAAAAAACAATGGAAAAAAAACTGTAAATGTAAAAAAGACAAGTGATGAATGAAAAAGTATTGATAAACTAATAATCATACCAAAACGAAAAGACCTATGTAATAAATGAAAAAAAAATACTGTGCTGTATAAGTAAATTAAAAAACAAAACAAAACATACTTTTAATGGGAAAAATTGGTCTTATTTATTTTCTTATTGTTTATTTTTACTCTGTGATAGGGGTGTGAATTGCCTAGTACCTGACGATTCGATTCGTATCACGATTCACAGGTCACGATTCGATTCGATACCGATTAATCCCGATACGAATTTATAACTCGATTGTTGCGATTTTTTTTCATTCAAATTTAGAAAATACTAATCAGTAAGCTTGTAGAGTGTAAGATTTATATGAAAATGTATTATTTATTTATCTGAAATTTCAGTCTTATAGAGGTTGTAATCTGTTTCATGTTTGAACAGCATTAAAATAAAATATTAAGGCTTAATGTTCCGTTCATATAACATTCTTCCATGCTCAAGGTGTGAATCCTAACCCGAAGTCAGACGTTTTGTTGAATATTTTTCCATTAAAAATGGAAGTTTAAAAATCGATTCACACACACACACACACAAAAAAAAAAAGGCAATGATGATAAGACGTTGAATCGGTAAGACTACCGAATGAACAATTCTGAGCTCTTAAAAAAAAAAAAAAAAAAAAAAAAAAAAAAAAAAAAAAAAAAAAAAAAAAAAAAAAAAAAAACGATTTTTTTTATTGAATCGATTCGAGAATTGCGCGATGTAGTATCGCGATATATCGCCGAATCGATTTTTTTTTAACACCCCTACTCTGTGACATGGATTTCCTCTGGGTCTGAACTAGAGAATAATGTTAAATGCATTGTCCCAATCAAAGTTTTTTTTGGTAGTAAAGTTGTTTTGCAAATGAAATTTGAATATACATTACCACTGTTTATACAGTGTAATATGTTTTTATTAATTTCTGACAGGTGTTTTTCTTTTTTGTGTGTGTTGTGCAGTTGTCCATGGCTTTCAGAGCATTTCTCAGTAGCTGTCCCTATTTATAATGGCATCATCTTCCTGTTTGTTTTGGCCAACTTCTGTATGGCAGCTTTCATGGATCCGGGCATCTTTCCGAGAGGTAAGTGGATGGATGGGCAATTACATTTCGTGATTAAGATGAATGTATCGCAAAATTCTGAGAGAACCTGTCCTTTTTTCTTTAATACTCGTGATATTCTACTAATAGTAACAACCAGAAGACTACATATTCTCAGTTGAACTATTTACTGAATGCCAGAAAGACCAAGTACACAACTGTGGAGCCTTTTCCTATTAACTCATTAGCTCCCAAAAACGTATAAATACGTCATATTTTAAATGTTTTAAGTTTCCCAAAGACATACTTATACGTTTTTTGTTATTTTTATTTATTTTTTATTTTTTATGCCAGAGCATAGAGAAGGCTTTGATGCAGTGTCTCTACTGCAGAAAATGGTTGAGTGGCAGCAGAGTATAAGATATCAACCAGGCCATGTTAAAACAAGCTGATTTCCCCACAGTTCTAAGCAGAATTGTGAAAAACGATGACACTTAGCTATGTGCTATTGCTAATTGCTGCACAGCGGAAACAGATAGGAATATACTTTTTTTTCCCTGATAAAAGAAGAGACTTTAATCTCTCTTTTGGTATGTTCCATATTTTTATAGCAAGAGAACATAATATTTCACGGGCCTTGAAAAATCAGTCAAAATCCAGGAAAACACTTAAGTGAAAATGGTTGGGAGTGAATGAGTTAATATGCGGAAGAAAGTCTAATCTGTCCTAAATGTTTTCTACTTTTATACTGTCTTGACCGCCCACCCACATCTGACATCTGAGTGAGTACTCATCCAAGACTGGTGATTCCATACTTTTTGCTAGGGGTTGTATAAATCCGTGGATGTTGCTCACTGTAGTCCATGGAACGCTCAAGAAGTTAGTGTGAATGCACAGACACATGGAAAATTAGAGGGAACATTGCACACAACTAAATTTGAGCTTTTGACAAAATGCATATCTCCCCCTGTTGAACACAAGTCATAGTCAATTCATCCCACCCCCTATTTGTGTATGCAAAAAATCTGTGTTCCCCTAGAAGGAGGCCCGGACTGGGCCATCTGGAGAGCCGGGACAATTCCCGGTGGGCCGTCTTCTATTTTGGTCAGCATTCCTTTCAAGATCGCTCGTGCAGGAGCCCACACATTAGTTTCAAAATCGTTTGTTTTTAAATCTCTTTATTACTAAGGGTGTCACCTAATTACAATACTGTAATATCAAAAGTAGCAAAACCTTAATCCACAAATAGAAACAGTAACAATATAACTCTATTAAACCTTGTCTGTACAAAAATAACACGCAAAAGAGGCAAAACACAATCACAAGTGTTACTAGTAACACTTAATAGTATTAAAATAATAATCCCAAAGTTTTGACAGAGATGGATATGAACAAAACATGGGTTAAATTGTACGGTGAAAGATGACATTTATCACAACTATCTGACACCATCCATCCATCCATCCATCTTCTTCCGCTTATCCGGGGTCGGGTCGCGGGGGCAGCAGTTTCAGGAGGGAAACCCAGACTTCCCTCTCCCCAGCCACTTCAACCAGCTCCTCCGGCGGGATCCCAAGGCGTTCCCAGGCCAGCCGAGAGACATAGTCTCTCCAGCGTGTCCTGGGTCGTCCCCGGGGCCTCCCGCCAGTGGGACATGCCCGGAACACCTCCCCAGGGAGGCGTCCAGGAGGCAGCCGAACCAGATGCCCAAGCCACCTCGGCTGGCTCCTCTCAACGCGGAGGAGCAGCGGCTCGACTCTGAGTCCCTCCCGGATGACCGAGCTTCTCACCCTATCTCTAAGGGAGAGCCCGGACACCCTGCGGAGGAAACTAATTTCGGCCGCTTGTATCCGGGATCTCGTTTTTTCGTTCACGACCCACAGCTCGTGACCATAGGTGAGGGTCGGAACGTAGATCGACTGGTAAATCGAGAGCTTTGCCTTTTGGCTCAGCTCTTTCTTCACCACGACGGACCGATACAGCGTCCGCATCACTGCAGACGCTGCACCGATCCGCCTGTCGATCTCCCGCTCCATCCTACCCTCACTCGTGAACAAGACCCCAAGATACTTGAACTCCTCCACTTGGGGCAGGATCTCGTCCCCGACCTGAAGACGACACTCCACCCTTTTCCGACTGAGGACCATGGTCTCGGATTTAGAGGTGCTGATCCTCATCCCAGCCGCTTCACACTCGGCTGCGAACCGCTCCAGTGAGAGCTGGAGGCCCCGGCTTGATGAAGCCAACAGCACCACATCATCTGCAAAGAGCAGAGATGCAATGCTGAGGCCACCAAACCGGAACCCCTCCACGCCTCGGCTGCGCCTAAAAATTCTGTCCATAAAAGTTATGAACAGAATCGGTGACAAAGGGCAACCTTGGCGGAGTCCAACCCTCACCGGAAACGAATCCGACTTACTGCCGGCAATGCGGACCAAACTTTGGCAACGGTCGTACAGGGACCGAACAGCCTGTATCAAGGGGCCCAGCACCCCGTACTCCCGAAGCACCCCCCACAGAACTCCCCGAGGGACACGGTCGAACGCCTTCTCCAAATCCACAAAACACATGTGGACTGGTTGAGCGAACTCCCATGCACCCTCGAGGATCCTGCGGAGGGTGTAGAGCTGGTCCACTGTTCCACGGCCAGGACGAAAACCACACTGCTCCTCCTGAATACGAGATTTGACCTCCCGACGGACCCTCCTCTCCAGCACCCCTGAATAGACCTTACCAGGGAGGCTGAGGAGTGTGATCCCTCTGTAGTTCGAACACACCCTCCGGTCCCCCTTCTTAAAAAGACCACCACCCCGGTCTGCCAATCCAGAGGCACTGTCCCCGATGTCCACGCGATGTTGTAGAGGCGTGTCAACCACGACAGCCCCACAACATCCAGAGTCTTTAGGAACTCGGGGCGGATCTCATCCACCCCCGGGGCCCTGCCACCGAGGAGCTTTCCAACCACCTCAGTGACTTTGACCCCAGAGATAGGAGAGCCCACCCCAGAGTCCCCAGACTCTGCTTCCTCAAAGGAAGACGTGTTGGTGGAATTGAGGAGGTTTTTGAAGCATTCCCCCCACCGCTTCACGACGTCCCGAGTCGAGGTCAGCAGCACCCCATCGCCACTATACACAGTGTTAATGGTGCACTGCTTTCCTCTCCTGAGACGCCGGATGGTGGACCAGAATTTTCTCGAAGTCGTCCGGAAGTCGTTTTCCATGGCCTCACCGAACTCCTCCCATGTCCGAGTTTTTGCCTCAGAAACCGCCGAAGCCGTGTTCCGCTTGGCCATCCGGTACCTGTCAGCTGCCTCCGGAGTCCGACAGGCCAAAAAGGCCCGATAGGACTCCTTCTTCAGCTTGACGGCATCCCTTACTGCTGGGGTCCACCAGCGGGTTCGAGGATTGCCGCCGCGACAGGCACCGACCACCTTACGGCCACAGCTCCGATCGGCCGCCTCAACAATGGAGGCGCGGAACATGGCCCATTCGGACTCTGTCCCCCGCCTCCCCCGAGACAAGGGAGAAGCTCTGCCGGAGGTGGGCATTGAAACTCTTTCTGACAGGGGATTCTGCCAGACGTTCCCAGCAAACCCTCACAATACGTTTGGGTCTGCCAGGTCGGACCGGCATCTTCCCCCACCATCGGAGCCAACACACCACCAGGTGGTGATCAGTTGACAGCTCCGCCCCTCTCTACACCCGAGTGTCCAAAACATGCGGACGCAAATCCAATGACACGACTACGAAGTCGATCATCGAACTGCGGCCTAGGGTGTCCTGGTGCCAAGTGCACATATGGACACCCTTATGCTTGAACATGGTGTTCGTTATGGACAAACCGTGACGAGCACCGAAGTCCAATAACAGAACACCGCTCGGGTTCCGATCAGGGGGCCGTTCCTCCCAATCACGCCCCTCCTTATCTCACTGTCATTCCCCACGTGAGCGTTGAAGTCCCCCAGCAGGACGAGAGAGTCCCCAGAGGGAGCGCTCTCCAGCACACCCTCCAAGGACTCCAAAAAGGGTGGGTACTCTGAGCTGCTGTTTGGTGCATATGCACAAACAACAGTCAGGACCCGTCCCCCCACCCGAAGGCGGAGGGCGGCTACCCTCTCGTCCACCGGGGTAAACCCCAACGTACAGGCGCCGAGCCGGGGAGCAATAAGTATGCCCACACCTGCTCTGCGCCTCACACCGTGGGCAACTCCAGAGTGGAAGAGAGTCCAACCCCTCTCAAGAGGACTGGTACCAGAGCCCAAGCTGTGTGTGGAGGCGAGTCCGACTATGTCTAGTCGGAACTTCTCGGCCTCACACACCAGCTCGGGCTCCTTCCCTGCCAGAGAGGTGACATTCCATGTCCCAAGAGCCAGCTTCTGTAGCCGGGGGTCGGTCCGCCAAGGTCTCCTCCCTTGGCTGCCACCCAGCCTGCACTGCACCTGACCCCTTTGGCCCCTCCCACCGGTGGTGAGCCCGTGGGAAGGGGGACCCACGTTGCCTCTTCGGGCTGTGCCCGGCCGGGCCCCATGGGTACAGGCCCGGCCACCAGGCGCTCGCCAGCGAGCCCCGCCTCCAGGCCTGGCTCCAGAGGGGGGGCCCGGTGACCCACGTCCTGGCGAGGGAAACGTGTATCCAAAGTTTATGTTCGCCATAAGGAGTCTTCTGAGCCGTGCTTAGTCTGGCCCCTCACCTAGGACCTGTTTGCCATGGGTGACCCTGCCAGGGGCATAAAGCCCCAGACAACATAGCTCAGAGGATCATTGGGACACGCAAACCCCTCCACCACGTTAAGGTGCCGGCTCACGGAGGGGACTATCTGACACATTAGGGTATATTGTATATTGTAACTTAGCTTTGGAGTAATGAACTCTGAATACTACCTTAAATTGTATTAGATATCACTTCACCCTGGCTATTCCCTGGACTATCCATCTATCCATTTACTACCGCTTATCCAGGATCGGGTCACGGGGGCAGCATCTTTAGCAGGGAAACCCAGACTTCCCTCTCCCCAGCCACTTCAGCCAGCTCCTCCAGCGGGATCCCTACTGTTCCCAGGCCAGCCGAGAGTCTCTCCAGCGTGTCCTGGGTCGTCCCCGGGGTCTCCCGCGGTGATAGATTCCCGGAACACCTCTCCAGGGAGACATCCAGGAGGCATCCCAGCCAGATGCTCGAGCCACCTCAACTGGCCCCTCTCAATGCAGAATAGCGGCTCGACTGAGTCCCTCCTGGATGAGCGAGCTTCTCATCCTATCTATAAGGGAGAGCCCGGGCACCCTGCGAAGGAAACGCATTTTGGCCACTTGTATCTGGGATTTTGTTCTTTCAGTCACCAGCCACAGCTCATGACCATCGCTTCGCCTTTTGGTTCACTCCTTCAGCAGTTTGTGACTGTTGTTTGTGCCTATGCACTCCATCGTTCCACTGGGGGACTTCAACACCCGTGGGCAATGACAGTGTGATCTTGAAGGGTGTGGTTGTGAGGAAAGGTCCCCCTGATCAGAACCTTAGCGGTGTTACGTTACTGGACTTCTGTGGTCATCACGGGTTGTCCATAACGAGCACCATGTTTAAACATAAGGATGTCCATATATGCACTTGGCACCAGGACCCTTGCCCGATTTACAGGTCGATCTACATTCCTACCCTCAGCTATGGTCACGAGCTGTAGGTCGTGACGGAAAGAACAAGATCCCAGACACATTGAGAGGAGCCAGCTGGGGAACTTGGGCATCTGACTAGGATACCTCCTAGACCCCTCCCAAGAGAGGTTCCAAGAATGTCAGCAAGAAGCCCCTGGTACCACCCAGGATGTGCTGGAGAGACTATGCCTCCTGGCTGGCCTGGGAACACCATGGGATCCCCCAGAAGAGTTAGATGAAGTGGTCTGAGCTTCCCTGCTAAAGCTGCTATCCCTCGACCCGACCCTGTATAGGTGGTAGTAAATGGATGGATGAGTGTTTTTTTAGCAAGCAAACGCACTGTGAATGGAAGTTTTGTGTTTGTGACTAGATCTTTCCCTCTGTGGCAACTGGTGGTGTTAATATGACAATACAACAAATATAAAACTCTAACTTTTATTGTTTGATAAAGGGCAGGGTTTCTATGTCTCTATGAGGTATATTACCCCTGGACATAACCCCTACATTTTATAGTCCCATATTACATGTATACTGATATCCACCTTCCCCAGTTACCACAACGCTTGACAGGATTTTAAAATGAACATGTGGAAAAGTGAAGCTCCGTGAATGCTTTTCGTACGCTATGGATTGTACCAGTTTAAACTTAACTGAATATATCCTAGAAAACTATACCTTAAATAGAACGAGTGGAACCATGGTCACTCTATGATCTTACTGACTTTGAAGTTAACTTTTTGGTTTTTGGTCTATCTCTTTCTATAGCTGCGGAGGATGAGGACAAGGATGATGACTTCCGTGCGCCTCTTTATAAAACTGTGGAGATCAGAGGGATCCAGGTCAGGATGAAGTGGTGTTCAACTTGTCGCTTCTACCGACCGCCACGTTGCTCCCACTGCTCAGTCTGTGACAACTGTGTTGAGGTGTGCTCACACTTGCAAAGACATGGAAGACTGCAAATGAGCTTAATAAGCAATTTACACAATTATGCAACACCTTGAAAAAGTATACATACAACTTAAACGTTTTCACAGTTTCACCCCTAAAATCATAAACTTAAATTTACTTGTGTTGAGATTTTATTTGAGAGACAAACACAAAATAGTAACTAGAGCTATGAGCAGCTATAAAGGGCCCTCTCGCAGCCCTGGCCACGTTGTGGTCCTGGCACATTAGGGTACTGTCACATAGGACAAAAACCCTCTAAAATATAAATGTTTTTGGCAGGCCTTGTGTGTGTGCAAAGTTTCATGAGTTTTCAACTTGGTTTCGACGGCATAATTTTTCTTTGCAAGCAGCGTATTGCCTCGGCAATAGTGTGCAATGAAAAAAAAATAAATCCAGAACTTTATATCATCAAACGTCTTTAGATGAAACATCCAAGGTTCAAAGACAATTAGATACATATCGTAGGAAAAGATTGTTAAAATATCACGTCGTATAAAAGCACAAACATGGTGCAAAATTTCAAAATGGCTGCCTTACTGTTCGGTTCAGCATATGGCTACAAAATGAATTTATTTGTAGGTGTTGGGTATTACATATGCCTCCCAATTTTTGTCGAGAGAGGTTCAACTTTCGAACCAGGGGTGCTTTGTGAAAAATTTATAGGGGGCACTACTGAGAATTTAAGAAACTGCACAATGACCCTCCATAATTAGGGGTCACCAACTCCTTTCCCGATGCTCCTTACCAGCATGTTTTGGATATTTCCCTCCTCCAACCCACCTGATTCAAACAATCAGACTTCTGTAGAGCTTGTTGATGAGCTCATCATATGTGATGGCAAAAAGGGTCCACATGTGCCAAAAAAAAAATCAAAATTGAGGTATTGTTATATTCAAATTCTGCATTTTAATTCCCTTTAAAATGATATTTAATGCATGGACGTACCTCAAAAATTGACAAAGTTCCGGCAATTTTAATGTTGGAAGGTAGAAATCCCTAGTTTTGAGAAAAAGGGGTTTAAAGCTTTGGTACTTGCATCTTTCAAATGTCCATAGCAACCAGTACCTTAGGAAAAAGATATGAACCTGAAATTTTCAGGAACTGTTAAAATATCATTGGAAAGTCAATTCCAACAGCAGGCAAGGTCATCGTCCGAGATTTGAACCCTTTAAACGTTTTGGAAGTTTGACCTCTCAAGAGATGAAATCAGCCTCAACTTTGTCATGTTTTGGTTCTGTGCCGTTTCCTTTTTTTTTTTTTTTTTTTTTTTTCTTTTTTTTTGTAGTTGCAGAGGACAAGGCTGGAGGGCGGATCCTGCAACACACCTGCTACCCATCTTATCATCAGCCTGAAATAAAAGCCTGGCAGCAACAGGGAGGAGTGTCGGGTTCTTGTTCCGCAACGCCACTTGCCGAACCTGACGCTTTTGATTCTGCTTCCTTCCAAGCAGTTACTCCTGGTGCTGTGGACATCGCTAGTTATTAGACTTGTAGCCCTTTTCTTTAATACTTTAGCGAGTAGTACACTCCTCTCTGTTTTATCCGCCCTCCGGCGTGGTTTTCTGTTTTTCTGCTTTTTCTCACGACGTACACCTTTTTGTCGTCATCGCCTTTTGTTCCAAGCGATGCATTGTCCACTAATGTGCGCCTTTTGTTGTCTAAATTAAAGTGAGCGACTTTCGCCCTGGCTGGGTCTTCCCTTTACTGTTTTGAGTCCAACAAACACAACTCACCCCGTGACAGAATAACCCGACCAGAATGGACCCCACAGACGCAAACAGCCTTCGCCAGGCGTTAGCCAGCCGTGGGCGCTTACTTGGACAGCATGAGCAATATTTCCCTGAACTTAAGGAAGCCATGCCTGCGCTAACCACCCAGATCAGGGTCCCTTACCTTGAGCGTAGAGCAGAGATCTGAGTCCACGGCTGCTGAGGGATCATGGCCAGCTAGGACGTCCTCTTTCTCCGCCCCGTCCGCGGACCGGGCGACCGCTAACCCCGGTATACATGAACCCAATATTCCCCATCCTTCCCGCTACTCCGGCGACATCGGTGGGTGTGACAATTCATCCACCAGTGTAGTCTGGTCTTTGATCAGCAGCCATAAACTTTCCTGAACTTTCCACTACGAGGAATCAGCGCTGTGCGGGATCTTCTGGCGAGAACTCAACCCCGCATCAAAGACGTGTTGGTTGCAGGGGACGAGAAATCCGACCTGAAGAAACTCATCAAACTGGCCATTCGATTGGATAACAGGTTGCGGAAGCGACAGCAGGAGCGGAAGGAAGAGCGACGACCTGCTGCAGTAGACGCTGCTACCTACCACGTCCGTGGTGTGCTCCACCGACGCCCCGCCCCCTGTTGCGGCGTGGCGACACCCACCTCCAGGAGACAGCATCGAGCCCATGGAGCTGGGAGGAGGACGACTCAGCGGCGGAGCGCAGGAAACAAATGAGGAATCGGGTGTGCCTGTACTACGGGCAACCCAGACACCAACTTGCCACATGACGAAGGCTGTCTGATTGACATCCGGACGTCGCATCCAGTCCAGCCACCACCTGTAACAAAGTAACCAATGTGAATACTCCCAGCCCACGGGACCAAGTGACACAAGTAGCCACCCAGACTTTAAAAGACTACAATTGTCAGGGGCGGTGACATGGGGTGGTGGAAACATTAAGATAACGGCTTTGGTGGACTCTGGGGTGGATGATTGTATTGTCGACCGGAAAGTTGTTAGCGCTTTGAAATGTCTTGTAGTTAGACTTGACAAACCCCAGTGCATGACCTTAACGGGCGTCTGTTAGGTGTAATTATGTATAGAACCGAGAACCTATATTTGCGGTTGTTGGGAAATCATGTTGAAACAAGACCATTTTTCGTTATGTCTTCCCAGTCAGCCCCAGTGGTTGTGGGTCTGACTTGGCTGGCTAGACACAACCCTGACATAAACTGGGACATACCTATGTTAGAAAGAAGGAGGGTTTTTTTGTCATTCACATTGCCTGCAGTTGGCGGTAAACTCCCACTATGGCCCAACTAAAACAACAATCGAACCCATTAACCTAGACAACGTGCCGGCAGAATACCACAACCTGTGGGACGTTTTTAGCAAAGACCGGGCTTTGTCTCTCCCTCCGCATCGGTCGTATGATTGCGCGATAGAATTGGTTCCTGGCGCACCACTGCCTAAGACACACCTGTACTAAATATCCAAGCCGGAACTTCAAGCCCTCAAGGAATACATGACGACGTCGCGAGCTGCCGGGCTTATTTGGCCTTCCAAATCACCACTCGGGGCACGATTTTTCTTAACTGATAAAAAAAGACAAGACCCTGTGTCCAAGCATCGACTTCCGTGGGCTAAATGACATAACGATTAAAAACAAATACCCTTTGCCGCTAATGGAATCCGCATTCGCACAATTACATTCCGCTACTGTGTTTACCAAACTAGATCTTTGCAGTGCCTACCATTTGGTTAGGATAAGGGAAGGTGACGAATGGAAAACAGCATTTGAAATCCCCATTGGCCATTTTGAGTACTTGGTTATGCCCTTTGGCCTTTCAAACGCTCCCGCAATATTTCCGTGTCTTATTAACAACGTCTTGCGTGACATGCTTCACCACTTTTGTCTTGTTTACCTTGACGACATTTTGATTTTCTCCAGAAACCTCTCGGAACATCAGCAACACGTTTGGCTGGTGTTGGAGCGAATACTGGAAAACCGGCTATACGTGAATGCATAAAAGTGTGAATTCCAGACCATTTTGTGCAGTTTCTCGGATATATAGCTGAGAAGGGCCAATTTAGAGCTGACCTGGCCAAAATCCAGACAGTGATCGAGTGGCCAACTCCTACATCAAAAAAGTACTTGGAGGGGTTCCTAGGGTTTGCTAATTTCGACCGTCGGTTTATCCACAACTACAGTTCGAAAGCGGAACCTCTGACAAGGCTTACATCTACCAAGGTTCCGTTTGTTTGGACTCAGGAGACTGAGGCCGCTTTTGTTAATTGAAGCAATTATTTTCATGATAGCCGGTCTTAACACACCCTTAATGAGGTCCTCCCGTTTGTTGTCGAGGTTGATGCTTCAGAGACAGGAGTGGGGACGGTTTTGTCCCAACGGTCCCCAGCCGACCAGTAGCTGCATCCCTGCGCCTACTTTTCTCATCGGCTCAAACAAGCAGAATGCAGCTACGATGTGGGCAACCGTGAGCTGATGGCCATCATTCTGGCATTACAGGAATAGAGGCACTGGCTGGAGGGCGTGGCGGAACCCGTCTAGATTTTCACTGATCACAAGAACTTGGCATACCTCAGGGCCGCTCAGAGACTCAACCCCCAACAAGCACGCCGGGGCCCTGTTCTTGACCTGTTTTGGCTACATCATCACTTACTGACCAGGATCCCAGAATGCCAAGCCGGATGCCTTGTCCCGCATGTATGTTCCAGCCACCGAGGGGACTCTGCCTGACAATCATCCCGGGGAACAGCGTGTTGGGGGCCCTCCAATTTTGATTCGGTGAACGAATCTTTTATAAGAAATGATTCTAATGATTCAATTCATTCTAATGATTCAATTCATCTAAAAGAACTGTAATGCCCATCACTATCCTCCAGTGGGAGGTGGAGAAGAAGGTAGTGGAGGCGACCAGCAACACAGACCCCAGATGGTTGCCCTGGCAACAAATTGTTTGTGCCCGGGCATCTGTGTCAAGAGGTGTTGCAGTGGGGGCGCACATCCAAAGTGGCATGTTATCCTGGGGTCGGCCGAACTCTACTCATGATAGGGCAGATATTTGGTGGTCGGGACACCAAAGAATAAGTCTCATCCTGTACAGTGTGTGCTCGGAGCAAGCCTTCTCACCGTATGCCAGCCGGTCAGCTCCATCCGCTGCCCATTCCATCCCGTCCATGGTCACACTTGGCACTGGACTTCGTTACCGGTCTCCCTCCATCCCATGGTAAGTCTGTAATCCTTACTGTGGTGGACCGGTTCTCCAAAATGGCGCACTTCATTGCTCTGCCCAGCTTACCAACCTCTTTATAGACAATATTCTAAGTAGGGCCATATTTAGGATCTAAGTCCCATCCGACCTCATCTCCGACAGGGGGCCTCAGTTCGTGTCCAGGTTGCGGAAGGCTTTCTGCAAGTCATTGGGAGCAACTGCGAGCATGTCTTCGGGCTATCACCCTCAATGCAATGGTCAAACGGAGCGGGTCAACCAGGACTTAGAAGCTGCGTTCCGGCGTGTGTGTGTGTGTCATCAACATCTTTCCTTGCGGTCGTCCCACCTTGCATGGGTTGAATTAGCCCACAACACCCTCGTGTGCTCTGCCACAGGTTTGTCCCCGTTCCCTTCCCAGGAGGGCGAGGTCAGGTCGAGGTCAGCTCGCAGGGCTTGGATGCCAGGAGATCCCTATGCCGTATGGTGGCCCGCACCAGGCAGATTGCGGTCAAGCACCGGGTCCCAGCGCCGACCTACCAGCCGGTACAGAAGGTGTGGCTATCCACTCGTGACCTGCAGTTGGCTTGGAGTTCCAGGAAGCTGGGTACTCGGTACATCGGCCCCTTTGCCATTGACTCTGTGATCAACCCCGTGGCTGTTCGGCTCAGCTTGGCTCCCACGCTTAGGGTACACCCAGTCTTCCACATGTCTTTGCTCAAACCTGTCTCTGCCAGTCTGTTGTGTTCACCGGCCGCGTCTCCGCCACCTCCTTTGGTCATCAACGGTCAGCCGGCTTACACCAGGTCACATATGAATCAGGTGTGTTGGAAGTTGGAAACATCCAAAACATGCTAGAGCTCGTTACCTCTACTCTAAAATATAAATGTTTATGCCAGGCCTGAAGTGTGTACAGTTTTATGAGTTTTCACCTTGGTCTAAACCAGGAGTGGACAAACATGGTCCTCGAGGGCCGGAGTCCTGCATGCTTTGGATGTTTCCCTCTTCCAATACAAGCCGATTCGAATCAACAGCTTGCTGATAACCTGATCATATATCAGCTGTGGAGAAGGGAAACATCCAAAACCTGCAGGACTCCGGCCTTCGTGGACCAAGTTTTCCCATGCCTGGTCTAGACCCTAAAAAGCACTTTTTTTTTCTTTGCAAACAATGCATTGCCCTAGTAATAAAAGGCTAAAAATGGTACACAATTCCCAAACTAAATGAATGAACTTAGTGTTTGGTTTAGCATATGGCTCTCAAAAACTTTTTTGTAGGGTTTGGGCTGGTAGATATGCCTCCTATTTTTCACCAATCATCCCGGTTGCACATTAAACGTCCAACTGGAAACGCTTCATTAAAATTTTTTAGAGGGTGCGATTGAGCCATTTATTGAAAATTGTACAAAACATTTCTAAAATATTGATGTTCATGCTAGGTCTGATATGTGTGCAAAGTTACATGAGTTTTACCACGTTTTAGTCCTTCAAAAACGGCATAATTTTTCATTGCAAAAAGTGCATCGCCACAGCAACAGGGTGTGACGAAAGAAAAAGCTTTTTTTTTCATCTTTAACATCTTAAGATGTCACACGGCAAGTTTGAAGACGATCTGATAAATTCTGTAGGAGTTTGTTAAAATATAATACTGTAAATGTACAACATCATTTGACGGGAAACTTTTATTGGGAGGGGCAATATGACGGCCTCGCGGCTCCAAAAGTCTTGACCTATCAGCTATCCAGTCATATATTCAGATCAGTGGCTGTGTCCAAATGACCACTATTGTCCCCTAACACCTCATTCACTACATAGCCACGCACTATATAGTGGCCTAATATGTAATGCCCTCATTCAGTCTTCTTTGCAAACGGAGTTTCTCGTGTCTGTCAATAAATCATTGTGTTCAGCTTGAATCTCGGCCAGGACCTTGTCATTTTAATTTGATTCTGAGTTTTTAAACTTAGTCATTTTGCAACCCGACTTAGGCAAATCTTGCTCCAGGTATGAAACATGTAATTTCTTGATGTACGATCGCGGCTGAGAGGACAAAACTGCACTGCGGACCGACGCTTCAACACCAATCTGAGCGATTGTCACCAACATCAATTTGCATAAAAAGCAAAATAACAGCGAAATCTTTGAATACTTATTTTAATCACAGCTTTTTTTTTTATTTTAAGTTTGTTCCCGCCTGCACCATGAATGTGTTGAGAAAGATTGTTTACATATATTTCACATGCATTTCACATAATGAAACCATGATTGTGGACAGCACAACAAACAATGACCTCCCAGCCATGTCACTTATTTACTTATTTACTTTATGTTACTCCCTCGATAATCTTTACTTCATGGCGTGGCCGCTGCACTTCACATCAAAGGTGTAAATTTACGAAAAAGTAAATTTTCAGTTGTAAATAGGCAAATTGTGTCAAATCAAGTTTCAGAAATACGAAGTCAAAACCAAGTTCTTTCATAAATCTTAGCCAAACAAATCCTCAGATTGGTGATTTATGCCTGACCACCTCTACTGAGTGGTTCCAGCAGATTACAAGAAAAAAAAACAAGATCACTGTGCCGTCAGAGAGACATCTCAACTGTGCAAGACCCTCAGGTATAAGACATAAGCTTGAAGGAGAAAGCACAAAAGAACACCTATGTAGCCAGTTGACAATTTAGCTTTTTTTTTTTTTTTTTTTTTTTTTTTTGGGAGGGGGGATTAATTAAAAATTACCAAGACGTGAATGCATCATGCTTTAGGGCTGACTTTATTTTAACCTGAAATTGGGACTGGCATGAAGTTGTAAGGAATTATTTAAGGTAAATCACAAGTTTATATAATTTAAAGAGAACTTTCTCATTCAACACAATAATCAATCAAAGCATACAGTATTCCCCAATCTGCTAAAGTATAGTTCCATGGTGTCTAGGGCTTGATCTCAGAGATATTTTCTTTGCTTTTACAGGACTTTGACCACCACTGTCCATGGGTCAATAACTGCATCGGCAGGAGAAATTACCGATACTTCTTTCTCTTCCTCCTTTCTCTGACTGCCCACATCATGGCTGTGTTCGGCTTTGGGTTGCTCTTCATCCTCTATCATCACCAGTATATTGATCGCCTCCATGTGATTGTCACGTATCCTTGAATGAGGGGTCTTTCCTGTATGTGTTATATGCTTGTTTAATTTCAAACGATAACATTAGTCTGCATTAAAAATAATAATAATAATGTGTAAACAAAGTAGAGATGTCTCGATTAAGATTTTTTAGCTTTTTTTGATTATTTTTTAGGTTTGCTCTTTCTGATACCGAACCGATCCCCGATCCGATACTGATTTTTATATATATATACATACATATATATATATATATATATATATATATATATATATATATATATATATATATATATATATATAATAAAACATAAAAAATTGAATGTTTCATTCAGCTTCGGGTGCTGCGCTTCAGAAAACAAACCAGTTTCTAGATACAATGTATAAAAAAACGAGTGCAAATTGCTGCTAAGGCTATTTTTGATACATGACATGCATGTTTAGTAATAAGAAAAAAAGACAAATAGCTTAGAAAAAAAAAGTTATTCTTTCAAAAGTGCTCGTGCTGAACATCCCAGACAAACAAAAGAAACGAAAAAGAGCTGAATAGACTATTCAATAGAGGGCATAAAACATATCGGAACAAAACCCTGAATTGTTGTTGTTGTTTTTAATCTTCAAATGATAAAATTAAAGTTCTTTTTGATAAAGATAAGCTCAGTCAAGTCAGCTGACAAACGGTTTCGCTTCTCATCCAGTACATTTGAGGTAGCACTAAAAAGTCTCTCACTGTCCACGCTTCTGCATGGGGCACAGAGAAACTTGGCTGCAACAACAGCTAGGGACTCTGTTTAGCATGTGCCTTCCAGTACTCAAGAGGACTGACTGACCTGGAAATGGTTTGTGCGGTGAGGTAGTTCTTCAATTCAGTAACAGTTGAAGTAAAGGTTGCAGACCTTCTTTCAACTTCATTCTCTGCCAAAATCTCATCGAAGACGCTTCTGAGTTTGCTGGTTTCTGCATGACTTACACGAGGTGCTTTTCTCACTGGCTCTTCATTTGGCACGTCGCTGCTGGCTGTGCTGACCTTCTCCATTGTCTCAAGGAGCCAATCTTTAGCAAGTTTCTGGTTAGTTGGATTAGAAAAATATCTATGAAAATAATAAATATTAAACTTACACAAAAATCATAAAGATTGTAAATAAATAATTATGGCAAAGCTAGGACTTACCTGTCTTTATATCTGGGATCAATCAAAGTTACGATGTTGTAGAGTGGCTCAGTCTCAATGTTGGAGAAGCACCTGTTTACAGCCTCTAAGAGAGTGTGCATTGTTTTGATTCCCATGTCAGTATGTTCTTCTTCTCAAGAGAAGACGCTTCGGGACGGTAATAGCAGGGTATTACATCAGCACATGTTGCGGTCTCTGAACTCACTGCTGTCATGTGCTAGATGTTGGATCCCAACATCAGTACCTAACAGACACTTGACCTCACGGTCATGAACCCAAACTTAACAAGTCACTTAACCCTGGCATGACCCCAGACATGACAGATCACGATAGTAAGCATAACTAAACCCGTACATGACCCTAGTCACGATAGTAAGCGTCACAAAACTCGTACATGACCCTAGTCACGAAAATAAGCATGACCTAACCCGTACATGACCCTAGCCATGACAGTAAGAATAACATAACCCGTACATGACACTAGTCATGACAGTAAGCATAACTCTTGCGTGAATGATACATGTGACCACGGACCTGACTGGGTACAGTTCCTTGCAATCCTGCTGGAGATCGACCAAGACGCCATACGAGTGAGTCCCGGGCCGAGCAGGAGGGCGTCCAGGACGCCAGACGAAGGGTGTGGCGGCTGCAGAACCTGCGCCGCCAGACAAGGAGCTGAGGACAGCCGCAGGGTGTGTGCCGTCGGACGTGGAGTAGAGACAACCGTTGGCCGGATGCCTCCGGGCGCTCGGGACTGGAGCGGGGGGCAGACACTGGCCGAGCGCCGCCGAAACTGGAGTGAGAGAGAGAAGGCCGCTGGTGGAAGCTTCCGGGCGCCCGGGACTGGAGCGGTGGGCGGACGCTGGCTAAGAGCCACCGGAACTGGAGAGAGAGAGCGAAGGCCGCAGGCTGGACGCCTCCGGGCGCCCGGGACTGGCGTGGGGGCGGACGCTGGCCGAGCGCCGCCGGAACTGGAGCGAGAGAGAGAAGGCCGCTAGCCGGGCGCCGTCACCCCGGACTGAAGTGGGAGGCAGACGCTGGCCGGGCGCTGCCGGAACTGGACCAAGACAGAGATGGCTGCTGGCCGGACGCCTCAGGGCACCCGGGACTGGAGTGGGGGGGCGGACGCTGGCCGAGTGCCGCCGGAACTGGAGCGAGCGAGAGAGAGAAGGCCGCTAGCCGGGCGTCGTCACCCGGGACTGGAGTGGGAGGCAGACGCTGGCCGGGCGCCGTTGGAACTGGAGCAAGAGAGAGATGGCTGCTGGCCGGATGCCGCCAGGCGCCCGGGACTGGAGCGGGAGGCGGACGCTGGCACAGCGCCGCCGGAACTGGAACGGGAGAGTCGCCGCGAGGAGGGGACTTGAGACAATGGCAACTCTGTCGAGACAAGGGAACTTGAGCTTGATAAAGATGGACTT